>NC_080417.1:111293694-111463694 GCF_029873635.1 Malania oleifera | reverse complement strand
CAAGGGGAAGGTACGGTACCTAATTAATTCGGAATTACCCCTAAGTTAATCTAATAAGTCTTTCAACTTACCCCTTTATTAGTAGATTTACAAATATACATGCAGTATAAATAAATAAATAATACAAAAATATATTTACTATATATGTATTCCTTCAGAACTAAAGGTATGTAAAAACCCGAAGGCTCATACCCTAGCATTAAAATCATAGGGATTATAATTAAGAAAATACACCCCCAATTTTTGAAATTGTATTGAATTTTTTATAGAAAAATACTAATATGAGAGGTTTTAATATATGATAATAGAGTAATAAGCAACACATACCTACTAAAATATTATGAATGTTAAAATAAGTAACTAGATACCATAATACTATATATATTAATATACTAAAGATACTATAAAAAGTAATATTTTATATATTAAAAGGCTAAAAATACCCTAATAGGTAATATTAGATGTCCTAAAGATACCATATTAAATAGTTCCTTATATGTTAAAATTCTAAAAATACCCTAGTAAGTGACACTAAATGTAAACGTAGTAATAATACCATATATATACCTAAAATACTATAATGAGTTACGTATACTAAAATATCAAAAAAAAAAATATAGACATAAAAAAAACAATATCATAATAGCTACTATCATGTGAGTATACCAAATATGTAACGTAATACATAATACTAAGAATACCATAATAATATCCTATATGTACTAAAATACAAAAATACAAACAAATACCATAGTAATATAACATCATGTTAATAATGAGAACCCTAACACAATGATAAACTGGAACCATACATATGTACCTAAACAAACAATAACGCCCTTTAAAAAAAAAAAAGTACTATGATAATAAGAATATTAAATACATAATGGACACAAAGAAACGAAAACCCTAGAAACCAATATCAAACATTATGAACAACATACACCTTATAACATGAACATTAAAAATTTTAATGAATACAACCAAAACCCTAATATTAGGTATGCAACTTGAATATTATATACTCAAACAAATATAAATACCAAAACTCATATTATAATTTTAAAACTCTTATGTCAATATGATTCATGCGATAAGATTTCAAACTTCAACTATTAAAATGAATTTCCACAATAAAGATTTTACGACCATGTCTAATGTTTAAGAATAAATGAATGAATAAATAAACATTAACAAGTATCATAAAATTAACTTATTTAATATATATACAATAAAATCATGACTATAAAATTTAATCTTTGAACATTGAAATAAGCCCCTAACAAGAATGCTACAAAACATAGAACAAGCAAATTAGTATTTAGGTTAATAAAAAAAAAAACAGAACAAGAGGGTGATAGCAAAATAAAAAAAGAAATAATCTTTACAGTGAAACCAAAATAAACAGGGACTCGTGCACTGTGTGTGTTGTGGCTGGCGTGCAGAGGAATACCTGGGAGAAGGGTACCGCCGGAGTTGGGTGCCGGTGTAGTAGCGGTGGAGCCAGGGATAGTCTCGGCTGGGAGAAACAGGGGATAGAGGCCGCCGCTGTGTCTGGGTCGGAGCAGAGAGGGGTTCTGCAGTAGGTGGCTGCCGGTGGTAGCTGTGGAACCGTGATGGTCTGGGTTGCTGGACTGCCGTGGAGTAGTGGCTGAGGCCGCAAGGGCTGGAGGCTGCTGTTGGCGGTGGCCTGCTGGTGTGGGAGCTTCTCGGCTAGCTGTTGGTCGCTGGGTTGATGCAGAGGGTGACTCAGGAGTAGCCGCAGCAGCAGGAAGGTTGTAGGGGCTGAGGGTGGTTGCAGAGAGGCGTAGAGGATAGAGGGGGATTTATGGGAGATAAGGGAGAGATGGTGGCGGAGGGAGAAGCTGTGCGGAGCAGCAGGGAAGCTGAAAGACAGAGGGAGAGAATGAGAGTAGGGGGCGCTGAGCAGTAGCAAGATTGGTTTTTTTTTTATTTTTCTGTGCGTCCTCGGCTCCCTTTCCTTTGGATCTGTTCTCTTCTTTTATAAGCTAAACCAAATCCTAAAATCCTTTTTTCTTTTATCTTTTTTATACTTTTATGATAATAATAAATATGGTAACTAACAATAATAATATCTTAATAATAATAATAATAATAGTAATATAATAATGCAAGATTTGAAAATAATAATATAATAATAGTACGATAATAATAATAATAATAAAGTGATATTTAAAATAATAATAATAATAATAATAATAATAATAATAAGGATAATAAGAAAAATAATAGGAAAGTAATAATAATAAAATAATATTTAAAATAACAATAATAAGGAAAATAATAATAATAACATATTAATAATAGTAATGAGAATGGTAACGGTAACAATAATAAAATACTATGATAATAATAACACTAATACTAATAATACCAATAATAATAATAATAATAAAAATTACTTAAAACAATATATGAAAATAATTAATAATAATAATAATAATAATAATAATAATAATAATAATAATAATAATAATACAATGAGAAAGGATCCTTTATTCTATTTGGTTAGGGCAAAAATAGAGTGTTTACAGCAGGAAGAATACATCTGGTTATGTGTTTTTAATGAGTTTAAGTGTTGTTTCATGGTGTTCAAAAAAGCAACCTATTGTAACTTTATCAACCACAGAAGCTGAGTTTGTGGCAGATGCAGTCTGTGCTTGTCAAGGAGTCTGGATGAAGAGAATTTTAAAGGAGCTGGGACATTCTGATGCAGGCTGTATTACCATGATGGGCGACAACACTTCAACCATCAAGCTGTCTAAAAATCCAATTATGCATGGTCACAGAAAGCATATTGATGTGAGGTTTCATTTATTAAGGAATCTTAGTAAGGAGGGTACAATTGAATTAGTTCATTGTGGAAGTCCAGACGAGGTGGCAAACATAATGACCAAACCATTGAAGCTTGAAGTTTTTCAGAAGCTTTGAAAGCTGCTGGGAGTATGCGAAATTTCTGGTATAAACTAATTGCTTCACAGCATTTAGCTTAAGGGAGCGAATGAAGGAGTTTACTGCAATTTTTCTATTAGAATAATGCCCTGGTCTATGGGGAAAGTCCTAGTCTTTAGGGACAACTACTTGTATTTGAATTGTTTCAAATTTCTGTTATCACTTGGCTTTATTTCCGCTAAGTGGGCTGCTTTCTAGTTTTTGTTAAGATCATGTATTGAATGACTATTTAAGCCAAAGTTATTGTTAATAAAATTAAGTCATTCAATTCAGCTTGTTGTGTTCTTGTTCTTATATCAAAGTTCCCAATAGTCCTCGCCCTCAACAATGCCGCCATGTCCGCCATTACCGGCCATCAATACTCCCTCGCCGTCATAAAAAACATGCTCAGCCTCCATGTCCTCCTCGACTATTTTGACAGCTCCAAACTCCACGCCATCAACAACGACACCACTCTCATCTCGGCTTGAACACGCCATGCAAATCTCGCAGGACCAACCTGCGAGATTTGGCCTCTACATATAAATCTCGCGGCCTCCAGTACATTTTGTGCGTCCGGGAAACAAAAATGGAAAGTATAGAGAGCTAGATGCTGAAATTAGTCTGGAAATTAGTTGGTTGCCCAAATTCGCTAAGGTGTGTCAAACTGCTCTGACCCGCTGCATCTCTAAGCACAACCCCATCTTACTAGGCTGTGGTGACATCGAGTGGGGGTGAAGCTCCCTTGAGATTTGACAACAACTGGTTTATGATTGAAGGATTCGAGAGGAGAATTGAGAATTGGTGGAAGTCTATGGCTTTTGGAGGATCAGCGTCCTATGTGCTGGCCGGAAAACTAAGGTCTCTAAAGGAGCACTTGAAAAACTAGAGTAACGAGTACATGTCATCAGATTTGCAGAATAAAGAATCGTGGTTAAAGAAAGTGGATTTCTGGAATAGAAAAATGGAGAAGGGCCCGTTCAATGAACAAGTTAAAGTTTCAAAAGAGGTTGCAAATAGAAAACTTCTCTAATTATTGGATCGGGAAGAAGCTTCTTGGAGAATTAATTCTGGTGAATTATGGCTGAAGGTAGGTGATAAGAACACCAGTTTCTTCCACAGAATGGCTTCGATGCATAGGAAAAAGAATTTCATTTCAAGGACGATTATCAGAAACAAGGTGTGTTTGGAGACGGAAGATATAAAATCTAAGGTGACAAAATTTTTTCATAACCTTCTCAAGGAGCCTTTCCCATGGAGGCTCAAACTGAAGGGAGATGACGTCAACCCTTAGCCTATTAAATTAAAGAAAGTCCCTTCTCTGAGAATGAAATTTGGAGAGCCATTACTTCGTTGAATGGGAATAAATCTCCTGGACCTGACGGGTTTACCATAGCTTTGGTGCAAAAGTGTTGGGGTTTCATGAAGACCGATTTCATCTCAGATTTTCAAGAATTTTATTTAGAAGAAAGGTTCGAAAGAAGCTCACATGCCACTTTCATTGTCATCATCCCAAAGAAAGGAGGGGCGGAAAATATTAAAGACTTTGGACCTATCCGCCTCATCGGTATATTTTACAAAATTCTAGCAAAGGTAATTTCTAATAGGCTTAAAGAAGTCCTTCCAATGATCATTTCGAATCAGCAGATGGAATTCGTCTCGGGTAGATAGATCCTAGAAGTCTTGATAGCAAATGAAGGCCTGGACTTCATGTGAAGGAACAAAGTTGAAAGTTTTATGTGCAAACTTGATCTCGAGAAGACCTTTGATCATGTTAACTGGAAGTAC
This sequence comes from Malania oleifera, assembly GCF_029873635.1. Taxonomy (NCBI): domain Eukaryota; kingdom Viridiplantae; phylum Streptophyta; class Magnoliopsida; order Santalales; family Ximeniaceae; genus Malania; species Malania oleifera. The sequence continues at coordinate 111,458,954 of NC_080417.1, read as the reverse complement.
TGTCTTAGCAATATTATGAGAATCATGGGATTTGGAGAGAAATGAAGGAAATGGATTAAATGGTGCATCTCAATGACTTATTTTTTAATTTTGATTAACGGAGAGGTCATTGAATTCTCTTAAAGCTCTAGGGGTCTAAGGCAAGGTGACCCATTTCTCCTTTCCTCTTTGTCATTGCCATGGAAGCACTTTCGCAGATGATCACTAAAGGCATAGTTAAAGATCTGCTAAGAGGAATCAATATTCACAACACATCACATTCCATTAAATTATTTCACCTCTTATTAATTTGCAGACGACACGTTGATTTTTTGCAGCAATTTTTCTTCCAAACTCAAAAACCTACGAGCAATTTTGCTTTACTTTAAGGCAGTTGCGGGATTAAAAGTTAACTTATCCAAGAGTCCAATCTTCCTAATTGAAAACCTCGAAGATGCAGAGATGAAGGCACATATTTTGAGCTGCAAACTAGACTCTTTTCCCACTTCTTACTTGGGTCTTCCCATGGGAGTTAAGTCAAATTCTTGGTATATTTGGGATCCGATTGTGGAAAAAATGGAGCGTAAGTTAGAAACTTGGAAATCAAAGTTCCTCTCCATGGGAGGTAGAGTGACCTTGATTAACTTATTCTTTCCAATCAACTCATTTACTATATGTCCATCTTCCCTATGCAAATTAAAAAGAAGGTGGTCCATGTTCTCGAGAGGTTGCAAAGAAAATTTCAATGGAAAGGAAGAGAGGAGAAATTTAAATATCCCTTAGCTAGATGGAATTCAGTGTGTCAACTAAAAACTAGGGGGTAGGGAATCAAGCACTTGGATACTATTAGCCTAGATATGCGTCTAGAGGGGGGGGGGGGGTGAATAGACATCTTTCGCGGATATACAACTTTTTCTACAATCACAAAGTTTTCTTGGCAAGAACAAGGGTATTATATCATAGTATATATATAGATAAAGCAAATAGAAATAAGTGAGCAACACAAGAGAGATGGGATAAGAGAGGCTTAACGCAGCGACATTAACGTGTTTCGGCACCGAGCCTACGTCCACGCCTTGAGACCAACTTAAGGATTCCCCAAATCCACTAGTAACCCTCCTTCTCGGTGGAGAAACCTTTACAAACATCTGCTCACAAAGAGCTTTAATAATGGTGCTCACCTAGAGTCACCTTATAATGACTCACAAAGAACCTTCCAATACAATGAATTTGAAAGCAAGTAGATACAATGTAAAATGCTCCTCTTTGAACTGAATATCCCAATATAAGCCTCACACTATTCCCTCCTTGCAAATGGTGTGTAAACAAGAGTAGAGAGCAAGAGGGCAAAAGGTCAAGAGAGCACAAAGTGAAACCCTAGTATGAATGCACAATAATTGTTCTCAACAACCAAATTTCTTGACTAGTTTGAAGTAAATGCATAAGACCCATTTTAAAGGCCAAAGGGACGAGCTGAGCATTGGAGAGCCGTTGGGGATTAATTGACATAAGACAGATTGAAAACTAGCCGCTTAGGAACATTGTCACAACTTTGTCGACGAGTCCCATGTGTACCTTCGTCGACGATGCCCTGTGTTCGTCGACAAACCATTGGTTTTGAATTCAAATGGGTCTCGATTTCTTTTCGTCGATGAGTACCCTGTGTACGTCGATGAGCCACTACATTGCCTTCGTCTCCGAATCCCCTGTATTCATCGATGAACATGCTATGAAATTTTAGGTGGTTTCGGTATCTTTTCGTCGATGAGCACCCTATGTACATCAAGGAACCACGCGTTATCTTCGTTGCCGAATCCCCTGTATTCGTCAAAGAACCTTCTCTGAACTTTTTAGGTGGTCTTGGTATATTTTTGTCGATGAGTACCCTGTGTACGTCGACGAGATACCGTGTTATGTTGGTTGACGAATCCCTTATATTTATCGACGAACCCTTTACTTATATTGATTCAAAATATGTTCAAACTTTAGTTTTATGTTAAAATAAAGGTTTCATCTTGTTTTGAAATAATGTTTAATCTATTTTAAGATGCCTTGGGTTAATAAAATATGTTTGGAAGTTGTTTAGACATCTTATGCAGTTTAATTGACTTGATATGCTTGTATGAGCCTAGTGTCTATGTTCTAGCCTATTATGATCTAAATGCATATGCAATTTTCCCATCTTTTGCTCTTTACTTTTGAACACGCAAGGAATTACAATGTCAACCTTCCTTACACACACACACACAACCCAAAGCTTGTGCTCGCTATGTAGGATCCATAAAAGCTTTGGTTGAGTGGCTTAGTTCCGGATATTTCATACGTTGGACTTTATTGATGGTCATTTGCTTTTTGCTGGTTTGATACTTGTTTAACCCTTATGCTTGCTTTGGAACTATCCTGTGTATCTGAACTGGACTAAAGGAAAACTGTTAGTAACCTTAAAAAACTATTTATGGATTGTTGTCGTCAAAACAAAGCTTAGAATGAAAGCCCTTTGCCACTAGGACTATCATTCTCCCCCTTTTTGATGATGGCAAGTCATTAGTATTCTTTTGAAAGAAGGAAAAAAATGCTCCCCCTCAAAGTATGCATATCTATTAAAACTTTAACAACTCCTCCCCCTTAACGTATGTACTATGTGATAATCATATTTAGTTTTTGAAAAAGGAACTCAAGTGAATTTTCGGTAGCGCTGTCTATAAATTAAACATTTTCCGTGTTTTTAATCTTGCATTAATTTAATATCCTACACTAGCAGTTCAATATTGCCATTCAACACAAGCACCTTAGTGTTTTTCATTCAACACAAGCATCACAATATTTTTCATTCAACACAAGCATCACAAGCATCTTAGCATTGTTCATTCAATATAAGTCCATTCATGATTCCAAAATGAGCATAATAAAGAATGTACAACGATTTGCATCAGAACATTAAAAGTGATGCAAAGTCATCAGTATGTCTAACACAAACAAGAACCATCACTACATCAGAAAGTAAGTTCATCAGTATGTCTAAGTACATCAGGAAATATCAACCTTAAAATATCATCCTATCATCATCTCCCCCTTTTCCATTGTCAAAAATAGGGGGTGTCATCGAAGTCTATTCCTATGGATGATCAAATTTGGCGAGGAGAGCGGCTAAGGTATCTTCGATAAAGTCGAATCGTGCGCGATTATGATTTTCTTGAAGTCCTAAGGCCACATCGATCGAATCAAAGCGGGCATAGGGGCGTAGATTGGATTGAGTCATGGCAAGCTAAATACCATCGAGACGCTCTAAGATGAGGTCAACAATAGGTCCCTTAGCCTCATCGTCCTCATCCATGGCAACTTCAACTTCATCAACGGGTTCCCAGCCCCGCTCGTGGATTTTTATCCACGTATTTGTATCATCATCCTTCTCAAAGTGCATGCGACGCAGGGTAGCCTCCGTATAGGTGTCATTTGGCGCAGGGCGAATAGGAGACATCCCGGCATGAATGAGGCCGAAACGATCGAAAAACATGGTGAGCAGATGAACATATGGTAGGCAACCCCATTGCCATTTTAGACTCTCCTCCATATTCTGAACAATGACCATTGGCAAGTAAATTCCTTTGCTGACCCATAGGCAATACATGCGGAAGATATCGCCTAGGGTTACCCAATCGTGTCCACCAGTCCGGGGGTAGAAGTTGTAGGTGATAATGTGATGGAGGACCCAAAATTCAATGGTGAGGTCCTTGGATTTGGGTCGTGCCATAGAAGGGATATGGGGGTTACCAGTGATTAGTTTGAGAGCTTCGTGAGACTCAAACCAATCATAGCGCGTGGGCTAAGAGGCCTTGGATAGGGTAAAGCCGGCAGCTAGCCGAGGACCTAAGTAAAAGTGTTGTCTGATAAGCGAATGAGGGTCTCCCTTACCATGGAATATGCTGCAACGCCATGATGTGAGGGAACAAAGTTTGCGTAAAACTCTCGTACTAGCTCCTCATAGACGAGCTCCCCTAGATAAAAAAGGGCATCCCATCCGACGACTTCAATCTTGGATAATAGCGCTGGAAAGTGAGTTTGAAGGAATGTGGATGGAACAATCTTACCATGCACAATATGACGCTTGGAGATGTCATTTGATAACGGTAAGCAGCCTCGGAAAAAATGAACCACGGGTCAGCTTCGGTGGGGGCTTGCCGGGATTGGTCGGTGGGAGGGCAGTGAGAGGACCCTTCACCGACCTCAGTTTTGAGAGCCCTCTTTTTCGGGTGAGGAGCCATCTGGAGGAGAGGAAGAGAGGTTATGTAACGACCTGGTAATAAAAATAAAATCTCTTCCCCGATTTTAATATCAAACATTAACCTAAACAGCGGAAAGCCACATATATAAACATAACCACATAAATTACAATACTAGAGCATCTATTTATACCATAAATTATACATCTATAACTTTTCTCCTCAAAACTATTCATATATGATAACAAGGGTTTACAAAAACATGCCACCCAAAAATACTCACTCTCAAAAAGGACAGTACAACAACCTCTCTACCTGCGAGCCTACTACGCTCGCCTAGCTAGCTCACTTAAAAAATAATTCAACACTGGGATGAACCAATGCTCAGTAAGACAAAATATTCTATTCTAGTGTGTGACTACTAAGTTATATTTTTGTATAAATAATCTGATTTAAAAATATTATCATGGATTGAAATTGTAAATGTTGGTATAAATAACATATATTAACACTATATAAATTTACTTTTCATAATACTACAACTATTCCTAGAAATCTAATTATACTTATAATATCTAAGAAAATTTCCCTCGATGACTGTATGTCATGATTTAATCCCTCATGATAGGGTTGTGTGGCCCGAAGGCGGGACCTATCCTGGCTAGCCGACCAGGGTAAGTCAACTGCACTCCGATAGTCTAATTGGCCCTCTCAATCCATATTTGATGGAGAGCCTGTCCCGACGTGGGCATGATCGACCTCATACCATTTACTGTCTGAGTAAAGTGATTGCACTTTGAACTGAATATCCGTGGCTACGGTACCCTACTCTGTTGTCTGATCCATCGGGGTCTGATACTATATAGGTAACTGATATCTGTAATATACTATTTTTACTGTGGGTTCTAAAATAACCATAATCCCATAGAATTTATCTGAAATTTTAAATAAACTGACCAAAAATCTAATTTCTATATAACTGAACTATTGTCTAATTATCTGTATATTGGGGCGTTATGGTAATGATAAATGTGTTATTTTAAAATTACTAAAAATGCATATTTCTGAGTATAATGTATTGAAAAATTCGTCATTCTATAAACATGCAATTATCATGGCATTTCTGTTTATTATAAACATGGTATTCGCAAATTCTATAAATATAGTACTGTTTTGTTATCAACTCAAGCCACACAAATAATTATAAATATTATCATGTTCTGGAAATTATAAATATATATATATATATAATCTAAATAATAATTTGATAAAACATATAGTTCGTACTGAAATTGTAAAACGGTTTCCTAGTATAGTATATTTCCCTTACGTGACTACTAGAAAGCCCTTATAGTATACTGGTCTAACTCCCACAGGGCTTCCTACTCAACACCCTGAAAACAACATTCGCTAGAATAGAATATCATTATTTCTTTGTCTCCATCATTTCCTACAACTCCTAGAAGGCCAAAATCTAAATAAAAGGCCTTACTCTGATTCTGGGGAGAAATTCAACTCGATCCCACCGACGATCTGCCCTGGTAACGTTGGAGAGAACTTTACCAGGAGCGTCATGGTGGCCTCAGATCATCGATCTGGAAACTGACAGGGCCGAAATTGAAGAGAGATGGAAGAATAACCGTAGGAGAGAGAGAGGGGAAGATTTTCGTTGAAGTTCTGTGATTAAACCTAGTTTAGAGCTATTTATACTGCGGCCTTCATCGACGAGCCATGTCATCTCGTCGACGAATACTATCTCCTTGTCGATGAAATTCAGAATTCGAAAAACAGCCACTCGGTATTTTCTCGTCGACGAAATGCTTCCTTGTTGACGAGGTCCTTATGTACCCACGTCGACGAATCTCCTATGTTCGTCGACGAGGCCCTAGGAAAATTTTTGGGTTATTCGCAATCGTCGACGAAGTCTTCTGCCTCCTTCTGTTTCTATTTCAATTTCCCCCCCTCTTTATTATTTAAATACCATTATTTTTCGGGTCATTACAGTTAAGGCACGAGGAGGGTAGATATGGCGGGAGAGAGGGATGTGGTAAGGGACTAGTTAGGGCAGGCGAGATAGCGGGAGAGGGCTGAGGGAGGGCGTGTGAGATGGCAGGAGTGGGTTCAGAGTGGCAAGAGGAGGGAGGAGGTGCGGCAGTTAGGATTTAGGGTTTGAGAAAGCATATTCAGAGATAATTTAAGTACCTCAACACTTTTCATCAACGAATACCTTGTGTTCGTCGACGGAGATATTTAGATAATTCGGCGACGAAACCGCTATATTCGTTGATGAAGAATCATATATTTCTTGGTGATGAAACCCCTGTGTTCGTCAACAAGGCCAATGAGAAAAGTTGTGTTTTACCTATTTGGAGCTTTAGAGCAAAAGAAGGACAACTAGATGTTCCTAAGATAGATCCGTGGAAGTACACATGCCCACGGCATGCCTGATTTTGCTGAACCTTTCTTCATTTAGGGTTTTTTTTTTTTTAAATATCAGCTAATTGATTTTTAGTATTAATGTAAACTAACTCAACATCACCTTTCTAAACATGATCTCGGATAAAATGGTGCCGTATCTCAATATGTTTTGTCCTAGAATGCAAGCACGGGTTTTTCGAGATATTGATGGTACTAGTGTTATCACAATGAATTGGAGTAACCTTGATTAAAACTTTGAAATCCTCAAGTTGTTGCTTCATGTATAAGGCTTGAGCACAACAACTACCAGCTGCAATGTATTCAGCCTCAATAGTTGAGAGAGCAACAGAAGTTTGCTTTTTGCAAAACCATGAGACAAGCAAATGTCTTAGGAAGTGACATGTTCCACTAGTGCTTTTTCTATCGGTTTTGCATCCTTCATAGTCGGCATCCAAGTAGCAGGTGAGATCAAAGGGAGCATTCTTAGGGTGAGAAAGTCCTAAGTCATGTTTTCCTTCTAGGTACCTAAAAATTCTCTTGACGACATGAATATGTGACTCTTTGGGACATGATTGGAATCTAACGCATAAACAGACACTAAACATGATATCAGGTCTACTAGAAGTGAGATACAACAGACTGCCAATCATCCCTCGGTAAAGCTTTTGGTCAACATTCTTCCCTTTTTCATCAGTGTCAAGTTTCGTTGTTATGCTCATAGGGGTTGCTTTAGATTTTCCCATTTCAAGAGCAAATTTCCTAAGCATGTCCTTGACGTATTTTGCTTGATTAATAAAATTTTTGTGTTTCATTTGTATTATTTGCAACCCTAGGGAGAAGGTTAATTCACCCATCATACTCATCTCAAATATTTTCTGCATGGTTTGGGCAAATTCTTGACACATATTCTCATTTGTAGCATAAAAAATGATATCATCTACATAAATTTGTTTAACTAGCATATCTTTTTCTTTGTATTTTAAGAATAATGTAGTGTCAAATTTTCCTCTTGTGAAGCCATCTTCTAGGAGAAATTTTCTTAAACATTCATACCAAGCTTTTGGTGTTTGCTTAAGTCCATAAAGGGCTTTTGAGATTTTGTATACATATTCAGGATGTGTATGACTCTCAAATCCTGGAGGTTGCTTGACATAGACTTCTTCATTTATATATCCATTTAGAAAAGAACTTTTTACATCCATTTAATATAGTTTGAAGCCTTTATAATAGGCAAAGGCTAGTAACATCCTAATAGCTTCTAGTCTTGCCACAGTGGCATAAGTTTCATCATAGTCAATACCCTCTTGTTGGTTATACCCTTGTGCCACTAATATAGCTTTGTTTCTCACAATATTGCCATCTTCGTCTTTCTTATTCCTAAACACCCATTTTGTGCCTATTATTGTAGTGTTTTTGGGTTTAGGAACTAAATCCCATACTTTGTTTCTTTCAAATTGGTCTAGTTCTTCTTACATGACTTTGATCCAGTTTTGATCATTTTCAACTTCCTCAAAGTTCTTTAGTTCTAAATGGGATACAAAAGTTATATGATTACATCCACTTCTTAAGTGAGATCTAGTGCTAACTCCTTAGGATGGACTACCTATGATGAGGTCAGTTGGGTGATTCCTAAAAAATTTCCAAGCTCTAGGGAGTTCGTAATTTTCTTCTTTTGGTTCACTAGACTTTTCATGAGGTGATGATTCTTAATGATCATTTTTTATGTCTTGACAATCTTTATCTTGGTCATTATTTATCTTAAGTTGCTCAAGTTCCTTTTCAATTCTAATAGAGGTGACTTGATCTTCTTCTTCCATGTCAACAATTGTTTTGGATGTGTAAGGGTCAGTTTCATAAAAAACAACGTTTGTTGATTCTTGAACAATTTGAGTTCTTTTATTAACCATCCTATAAGCTTTGCTGTTCATTGCATACCCTATAAAGATTCCTTCATCGGATTTTGAATCAAATTTTACTAGGTGATCTCTATCATTTAATATGAAACATTTGCATCCAAATACTTTAAAGTGCGAAATGTTTGGTTTTCTACCCTTCCATATCTCGTATGAGGTTTTCCCTATTTTGGATCTACTGATGACACAATTACTAATATAGCAAGTTGTGCTAACGACTTCGACTCAAAAATATTTTGGAAGATTATGTTTGTTAAGCATTGTCTTAGCCATTTCCTAGAGTGTTCAGTTCTTTCTTTCAACTACTCCATTTTGTTGTGGAGTTTTTGGTGCGGAGAAGTGGTGTGAATAGCCATTTTCATTACAAAAGTCTTCTAATTCTTTGTTTCTAAATTCTCTTCCTCTATCACTCCTAATGTGGACATTTTACATACCTTTTTCATTTTGAATTTTTCCACAAAAATAAATGAAGGCATTGGAAGTATCACTTTTGTTTGCAGGAAAGATTACCCATGAGAATCTAGAGAAATCATCAACTATTACAAAAGCATATAGTTTTCCACTAATACTTGCAATATCATTTGGTCCGAACAAATCAAGATGGATCAATTCTAAAGGTCTTGTGGTGGATATCATTTTCTTGATTTTGAAAGATGATTTAACTTGTTTTCCAAATTGACATGCATCGCATACTTTGTCTCTTACATAATTATCTTTTGGTAAGCCATTCACTAGTTCCTTAGATGATAGCTTATGCAGTAAATCCATGCTAGCATGACCTAGTCTCCTATGTCATAACCAACAATTTTCATTTGTTGCAGCCAAACACCTAACGTCACAAGTTTTAATTTCATCAAACTAAATTGTGTAGATGTTGGATTCACGTTTGCCTACTAGTATGGTATTTCCATTCAAATCATTTATCAAGCATTGGGTGGATTGGAATATAATATTTAACCCTTTATCACACAATTGACTAATACTCAATAGGTTATGTTTAAGTGTATCTACAAGTGCAACATTTTCAATAGCCAAGGATGAATTACCTATTTTATCTTTGCCGATAATTCTTCCTTTGGCATTGTCTCCAAATGTTACCAATCATTCCTTCTTGTAGGTGAGTGAGATGAATTTTCTTGCATCTCCCGTCATATGTTTTGAGCAGCCGCTATCAAGGAACCATTTGTTTCTTGTGGAGTTGGTCTTCAAGCATACGTGCACATAGCACTAAGTGATTTATTTTGGTACCCATATTGTCTTGGGTCCTATGGGGTTAGTGTTCTTAATCACCCATTTATATTTCATCCCTTTTCCTTTGTTTCCTTTGAAGGGGCAAGTAAAGCGTATATGGCCTTTTCTTTCACAATATAAGCAAACTTTATTGGCATGTAAGGGGTTTGGTTTAGGTGCAGAGATTTTCTTTGACAAAAAGCTTCTTTTAGTACAAAGGCTTGCAAAACTGATTGATTCGGATGACGATAAGCCATACCCTAATCCTTCTTTAAAAATTCCAAATCTTTGGACAACAAGTAGCTTATCAAAATTCTCTTTTCCATTTGTAAATTTGTAAATTGTATTATTTTGATCTTCAACCTTCTTTTTCAATTTTGAATTTTCTTGAAGAATTTCCATAATTTGGTTTTTCAAACTTCCAACCTCCTTTTGAAAAGACTCCTTGTCATTTTTACACTCCTTGATAAGTTTTTCGTTTTCAAAACTGAGAGATGTATTTTCCTCTTTTAAAGTATCACATGAGCAGATTTGCTTTTACTTACATATTGCATGAGTTTCTTCTAAAAGTTTGTTTTTCTTTTTAGCAGCTATAAACTTAATATAAAGCTTCCTACAGTTTTCTTCTAATTCTTCATATGATGGAAGGTATTCTTTGTCGTAATTTACCTCATTGTGTTCATCCGCCATAAAGCAGAAGTTTGCAACTTCTACTTCGATTTCTTCATCAGTTGAGGTTCCATCTAGCTCATCCCATCCGGCTGCATTCATGGCTTTGAACTTCCTTTTGTCTCCTTGCTGATTGTTGCCTTTATTTTTGAAGAGTGGGCAGTCAGCCATACGGTGCCCAATCTTTTTGCAATTGTAACACTTATGCTTGATTCTCTTTTCTTCTTTTATTTTCCGCCTCGTTTGTTCATCAAGAAATTTCTTAATCTTCTTATAAAGAGAGCAACTTCATCATCGTTGTCATGTTCTTCTTCCTCCATGAGCTCTTTTTGTTTTCCTGCTTTTAGGGCAATTCCAATTGCCTTTTTTGGTGCCACAGCTTCTACGGTAGTGTTTTTCTTCTTCTAGGTCATGAGAGACCCAATTAGCTCATCAAGAGTGACCTTTGATAGGTCCTTTGCCTCCTCAATCACTGTGGACTTTGTGTGCCAAGATTCCGGTAGAGAGCAAAGGACTTTATGCACATTATATTTCATAGAATATTCCCTACCAAGGGCTTTCAGTCCATTCGTAATATGTGTAAAGCGAGTAAACATAACAGTAATTGACTCACATTCTTCCATTTTAAACATTTTGAATTCTTTAACTAACATATAAATTTTTTATTTCTTTACCTGGGTTGTTCCTTCATACGTTACCTGAAGCTTCTCCCACATCTCCTTCACTGTGTTGCATTCACAGATCTGATTGTATTCTTCATCATTTACAACATAAGAAACGAAGTTTTTCGCTTGAAATTTAGTTGTGCTAACTTTGCATCAGCCTTGGGAAGTTTCCTAATCGGTATGTCATCACCTTCCTCATTCTTGAAAATGTAGTCTCCTTCAGTGATGACATTCCACATTAGGTAGTCATAGGCTTGGATGAAGATTGACATCCGATCTTTCCATGTAGGATAGTTAATTTCGCAGAACTTGGGAGGATGGTCCACGAATTGACCTTGGGCAAACATATCCGCCATTTGATCTTTGCGCCTAGAAATTACTCTGAATGTCTAGTGATTGGCGCTCTGATACCACTTGTTGGCCTGGATATGCGTCTAGAGGGGGGGAGGTGAATAGACGTTTTTCACGGATATACAACTTTTTTCTACAATCACAAAGTTTTCTTGGCAAGAGTAAGGGTATTATATCACAGTATATATATATAGATAAAGCAAATAGAAATAAGTGAGCAACACAAGAGAGAAAGGATAAGAGAGGCTTAACGCAGCAATGTTGATGTGGTTCGGCACCGTGCCTACGTCCACGCCTTGAGACCAACTTAAGGATTCCCCAAATTTACTAGTAACCGTCCTTCCCAATGGAGAAGCCTTTACAAACAACTACTCACAAAGAGCTTTAACAATGGTGCTCACTAAGAGTCACCTTATAATGGCTCACAAAGAACCTTCCAATACAATGAATTTGAAAGCAAGTAGATACAATGTAAAATGCTCCTCTTTGTGCCGAATATCCCAATATAAGCCTCACACTATTCTCTCCTTGCAAATGGTGTGTAAACAAGAGTAGAGAGTAATAGGGCAAAAGGTCAAGAGAGCACAAAGTGAAACCCTAGTATGAATGCACAATAATTGTTCTCAACAACCAAATTGCTTGACTAGTTTGAAATAAATGCATAAGACCCATTTTAAAGGCCAAAGGGATGAGTTGAGCGCTAGAGAGCTATTGGGCATTAATTGACATAAGATAGATTGAAAACTAGCCATTTAGGCGCATTTAATGCAGTCTGCATCTCGACATTCCTCAACGAGTCCCATGTGTACCTTCGTCGACGATGCCCTATGTTCATCTATGAACCATTGGTTCTGAATTCAAATGGGTCTCGGTTTCTTTTCATCGATGAGTTTCCTGTGTATGTTGACGAGCCACTACATTGCCTTCGTCACCGAATCGCTTGTATTCATCAACAAACATGCTCTGAACTTTTAGGTGGTTTTGGTATCTTTTTATCGACGAGCACCCTGTGTACATTGACGAACCACACATTATCTTCATCACTGAATCCTATGTATTCATCAACGAACTTGTTCTGAACTTTTTAGGTGGTCTTGGTATATTTTCGTCGACGAGTACCCTATGTACGTCGATGAGGTACCGTGTCACATTTTTCGACGAATCCCCTGTATTCGTCGATGAACCCTTTACTTATAGTGATTCAAAATATGTTCAGACTTTAGTTTTCTACTAAAGTAAAGGTTTCATCTTGTTTTGAAATAATGTTTAATCTATTTTAAGATGCCTTGGGTTGATAAAATATGTTTGGAAGTTGTTTAGACATCTTATGCAGTTTAATTGACTTGATATGCATGTATGAGCTCAGTGTCTATGTTTTAGCCTATCATGATCTAAATGCATATGTAATTTGCCCATCTCTTGCTCGTTTCTTTTGAACAATACCATATGCAAGGAATTACAATGTCAACCTTCCTTATGCACACACACACAACCCAAAGCTTGTGCTCGCTATGTAGGATCCACAAAAGCTTTGGTTGAGTGACTTAGTTCTGGATATGTCATATGTTGGACTTTGTTGATGGTCATTTGCTCTTTGCTAGTTTGATACTTGTTTAACCCTTATGCTTGCTTTGGAACTGTCTTGTGTATCTGAACTGGACTAGAGGAAAACTGTTAGTAACCTTAAAGAACTACTTATGAATTGTTGTCATCAAAACAAAGCTTATAATGAAAGCCCTTAGCCATTAGGACTAACAGATACTATGAACAATGCTCTTTTAGGAAAATGGATTTGGCAATTTAGCAAGAAGGCCCAAAGCCTTTGGAAATTAGTTATTTGCATCAAATACAGGTATAGGGTTTCTGACTGGTATATGTTAATGTTCTTAGGTTGCCTTGGGTGGAGTTTATGGAAAAATTTCTTAAAAATCAAGCCAATTATTTGGAAACACATGCATGAAGACTAATGTGGGAAATGAGAGCAAAACAAACTTTTGGTCGGACACATGGGTTGAAAAAGCTGCTCTTTAGGATCTCTACCCAAATCTTTTCATTTTGGCTAGACAAAAAATAAAAAATAAAAAAAATAGAGTGGCAGAAGTTTTAAGCTTCCACAATAATAATAATAGGCTCTTTTGGGATTTATCTTTCAATAGACAGGTTAGAGCGAGGTTAGGAGGTAAATCATGTTGTTGAATTACTCAAACTGATCTACAATACAACAGTCAGAAAGGGGACTCCGACTCATGCTCCTGGGATCTCTCCAACTCCCAAGTCTTCATGGTGGCCAGATTTTACAAACTTCTTTCTCAAAAGGACACTCATAACATCCTAAGTCTGCCCACCTCAAATCAGTTGTGGAACACCTTCATTCCCTCAAAGCTCAGCATCTTCTGCTGGTTGACGATAAATAATAGAATTTTGACAGCTGATAATCTGCAAAAAAAAAAAAAAAAAGAGGTCAAAGGCTGGCCTCAATGTGTGTTCTTTGCAAAGAGGAAAGCGAAGGGATCGATCATCTTTTCCTCCATTGCCACTTCAGCAAGAAGATTTGTACATTAGTTTGACAAAGCTTGCACAATCACTTGGTCATGCCAAACGAGTTGATTTCAATATTTTATACATAGAGCTTCACTAATCTTAAGGGGTTTCTCAGAAGGCGAAAAGAAGCAATTCTGGCAGCTATCTGCATAGGAGATATGGAAGGAAAGGAACAGGAGGATCTTCAGGGAGAATTATTCCATGGTTTCATATATGCACAACAAATGTATATTTAACCCATTTCATTGGTTTAGGTCCTATTTCCTCCTGACAAACCTCGATTGGGAAGAGTTCTTTTGTATTCTATCTAAGCTGGGAGGGTGACTACAGGTTGGAAGGCTTGGAGACATTTTCAGCATCTGTTTAGCAGCTCTCTTCAAGGCATTTTGGATTTCCTTCACAAGTGGATGGGCAGAAGTTGGAAGGAAAGATGGGAGGCCATGTGATTCTAGGTAGTTTGGTTGGTTCTCTTGAAGAGTAGAATCAATGCATGTGGGGCGGAGTCTTTGTAGGTAGGTTGAATCTATGGCTTTTCAGAAGTTTCTGGTTTTGGCTTGTCGGGAGCAGCTGGAGGTTGAAGTTCGCTATTTCTGTTGGAGGAAGTACTAGTAGGCAGGTTTAGCAAGAGGAAGAAACAGGCTCTGTTGTCTTCTTATCGACCTGATGAAGCAGGCAATAACTGTTGGAGGAAGTGTTAAGGTTCAGTTGTTGGAGGAAGAAGCAGTTGCAGGCTGAAGCAGAAAGCTACAGATGGAAGAAAGCTGCAGATGGCGGAGGAAGTCGGGCATCAGATGGTTAGTGAACAACATCAAGTTCTCAGTGGTTGATTCAACTGCTTTGGCAGTTTCTAGTACTGTTGGTGTTCTCTTTAGTTATTTTTCTTGATTTGTTGGCTGCTCGCTATTTTTATTGCCTCGTTGGCTTCACCTTTCAAAAAATATAAAAAAAAAAACTTTAGCTTTTAAGGACAGTTTTTTTCACATAATTAGAAAATTTTAGTTCTCAGATTCTTTAACAATGAAAATAGTTCTTTCTAAAAACAATCTTTTGACAACAAAAATTGAATATTTATCCCTAAAAACATTTAGTGATCAAGGCTTTTTATAAGAGCGAAGTTGTCGCATATATTTTTGGTGTCCAAAACAGCTTTTAGAGACAAATTGATTCATTTCTAAAAGTAGAAATGTTTTAAAAATATGTAAACTAAATTTATGATAATTTCTTAAAAAAGATACGGATTTGTAAAACATTAACTGAGGACGTATAAAATTGTATTTTACTCACCCATTTGGTCAACGATAACCTGTACCCATTTAAACCTCATTAACTACTCTTGAACCGAATTATTCATTGACCCTTTCAGCCTGGCTAGCTATCACTAATTTAAAATATACAAACTGAAACCCACAACACAATTACTAAAAACGCCAAAACGTCTTCAACAGCCAAGAAAGTTTAGCACTTGAAACGAGGAGAAAGAAGACAGGCTGAACTGGCCTCTCTTTAATTACTCACCAAACAAACTAAGAAAGAGCTAGCCCATCACACAACAAAACCCTAATAGCTAGCTAAACCTAATTAATAACTTCTCCTCCACAAGGGTACCTCAACGTTAATTTCCTTGATGAAGACATGGCACCTTCTAATTGGTTTAACCTGCCAATAACAAAGGCCACGTGACCCCAAAACTACCATGTAATCATATCCCTCTCCCTTGTGAAGATTAGGGTTTCTGCAGCAAGCAGCTTGCCAGGTAGCTAGTTCCATCCCAACCTCTCCGCTAACTTCAGCAGCCTTATCTTCTGCTCCCTCGTCAGCTTGCTCCTCCGTCGCTTAGTTAGCTTCGCTGTCTCTGCCTCCTCCACCTCCCCTCCCTCCACGGGCAGCGGCAGCTGAGGCGAGGCTGGCGGTGGAGGAGGAAAATGCGGGTTGGTGGCAGCCGCTGCAGCGAGATGCCGGAGGCGGAGTGCTGTACTGGCTCTGCGGGATGTGATGGGTGGCATCTCCTTGCGGTGAAAACTCCGGTGACACCCGCATGCGCCGCAGAGTAGAGAGCCTGGGGTTCCGCGGTTGCCAGTATTCAGAAACTCTCCGCACCCATCAACCGCGTAGCGGCCGATGGGGGCTGCATGGTTGCGCTTGCACTCCCAGTACTTGACCACCCGAGGCGGATCAGCGACTGCCTCTCTGTTGATCTGCGGTGCAGGCGCCCCCAGGTTCAGAGCTCCACCGCCGCCATTGTTGTTGGTCTCAGCACTTCTGTTTCCTGCCATGAGAGAGAGAGAGAGAGAGAGAGAGAGAGAGAGAGAGAGAGAGAGAGTAAGAGAGAGAGAGTGAAAAAAAAGTAGAGAGAGGGAGAGAGAGATGGATACTTGAAGGAGGTGTGGGTGGTTGTTTAGCAAAACTGCTCTTGAAAACAGGGGAGCTTCTAGTGGAAAGGTAATAGGAAAAGACGTATGCAGTTTTGGAGTGATAGAATGGAAACAAAACTAAAAAAAAATATGGTTCTTGAGCCACAACGTGTCTTGAACAAGTGATAGCTGTTACTTCAGTTTTCAGCTCTGTGTGTGTGTGTGTGTGAGTTTGAATAATATATATACTTGAAAAATATTTTGAGGAAGGGAGAACAAAGTTTTAGGAATCAGCGACTTGCGGATGTGTTAATTCATGTGAGTTGGACCCCATTAGTCATTACACTGGAGCAGCTGCATTACATTAAAAAGGCCTGTAAAGAATGATTCCCACCTAAAATTTTCTAGTCATCAATCATAAAATATTAATTAATTAATTAATATTTAAATCTAATAAAGTGATGTACCAATTTCCGTTATGCATTGAGACACATGACAAGTTATGCATCTCATTTATATGAATTCAAATGCTAACATGATATCTACCTTTTCTCAAAAAAATGATAACGTGGTATCTTTTGATTTATAATATATTATATTTCTTATTGAAAATTAAATGGACAATTAATTAACTCAACCACTGATTTTTTTTTAAATGGTAAAAGATTATATATTCATTCATTCAAGCATGTGAGTAGTGTACATAGTTAAAATGAAAGAATTATGGGCACAAGAAAAGAAATGAAATAATCAACACAAAACCATCATGCACTAAACATCTGCTACATAATATTTTGTAAATTAAACTAATAACGCATGACTCCCTCACCTTAGATTTGATAGCATGAATTTCAGACTTTTGATTTGAAATGTGTGTAGATTGGACAAAATGCATATGCACGCAGTATAAAATTGTATTAAATTTACTCCAAATCTACACAAATCTAGATCCAAACTTCTAAATCATGCTCCCAGACACTACCCCAAAGCATTTATAAGATTCATAATTCCCTTTGGGTTAAAAACAATTATGTCTCATTTTAGTTCACGGAACAATTATTCCTTGAAATAAGTTAGAATATAATGAAAGTTTTGAAAATGTAGAAGAGTAGTTCATTGTATGCTCCTTATTATTCCATTCAACACATAATAATAAGAAAGGAATAGATATTCTCATGTAAAATTTAGGAACAATCATCCCTAATCTATTCCTTGTTATGGACTCATAAAAAGTTTCCCATTATTATTTACTTTATGGTAGTAAATTTTTGTAATTAATTGAAACTAACCTATTATAACTAATCTGTTTTAAAAATATGCATTCTATAAAACAATGTAGAATTAGTATTCTTGGTGGATTTATATTTCTATTTCCAAAAATACTCTCAAACTAGTGTAGATTGCCCTAAGTGCAATATCTTTGGAAATGGTGTATTAATGGATTTATAATTCACTTGTTTATTATCCATGAAATTTTGCAGGCTACAACAACTAGAATCCCAAGTCTTTCAGGCCTAATGATACTCAAAACACATGATTCTACAACTCGAGAGGATCTCCTTGGAGTTGAAGTTGCAGGATTTCAAAGAGAAAGAATGCCTATGCATCATAGTGAGAGGTTTCAAATTCAATAGATCTTTGTTTTATGCAATTGGAGGTGATGTTGTGGCTTTTCCAAAGTCTGCAAGAGTTAGAACAAAACAAAGTTTTGAAGGAGCAATTGAAGAAAGTATGGAAAAATCATTTTTACTCTTGTGAGATTAATAGAAAATGGACAATGGTATTTTAAACTTACAGAAGAGGTTAAAAGTAAGGGCATTTTCCTCATATAAATACATATGGAACACTCTATGCAAGGTTGTAGACAACTTGCCTCGACCATCAAAAAATTGTAGAAGAAAGCAGGAGGTACTCATGTTGCATCATGGAAACAAGTGAAAGCAAGGAAATCATGTTTTCAAGCAACATTGGTAGAAGACATCCTGGCATAAGGGAAATGTAAGATCAATTTTTGTGAGGCTAGTATCTTCATTGTTTCAGACACTACCAATATAGAGAGAAGAACTGAGTTTCTAAGAAGGTGCTTAGTTGGAAGGGTTGATGGTAATTTAATGAATATGAATGAACTAAAGGAATGTTGCCTTAAGAATTGGAAGGTAAGCAAGGAGTTCAGAATAAAAAGAGGCAAATTTGATCAACTGATTTTTGTCTTTTCAAATAAAAGAGGAAGCTTTAAATTTTTAAATTTTGGGTGTAAGAGTGTTCCAAAATCAGTTTTTGCGTATCAATAGATGGACTCCTTTTTGCATGAATCACAAACCAGTTAACTGTAGAAACATGATATGGATCACAATAAAAGGGTTACTATTACACATGCGAAGTTAGGCCATCATCAGGCCCATTGCCTATACTCGTGGGGGCTTAGCTGAAGAATTTCATAATATTGATTAGTGGGAGGAATATATCAATATAAAGTATTCAACAACGGAGATATCCGACCATATTTTAGTTAG
This sequence comes from Malania oleifera, assembly GCF_029873635.1. Taxonomy (NCBI): domain Eukaryota; kingdom Viridiplantae; phylum Streptophyta; class Magnoliopsida; order Santalales; family Ximeniaceae; genus Malania; species Malania oleifera. Next base: position 111,440,104 of record NC_080417.1, on the reverse strand, counting down.
ATCAATTTGGAGATATGGATTTTAAGGTGGAGTTAATCTTTGTTGAAGCTATAAAGATCATGAAAAATCTAAGATTCACAAATTCCATTAGAGATAAAGAAGAAGAGGCAGAGTTCCTTGAAGTTGTCTAAATAGGTGAAAGGAATACAAGAAGGGCTTTGTGTAATGGTCATGGACCCAACTCTGGCGATGTATTGTCTACTTTCACCCAATGGCCTCACTGGTTTGTATTATAAAAGGTGCCTCACTTAGTTGGAGCCCAAACCCTCTTTATAAGCCCAAGATCTCCTTAATACACATCTGATGTGGGACTATGACAGGCTCTCCCGTCCAATATCTAATGTCCTCATCAATGTGATTTTCGCTAGTACACATCCGATATGAGTTCGTGACAGGCTCTCCTGTATGATTTCTAACATCCTTGTTAGTGTGATTTCCCTAATACACATCCAATGTGAGACTACAACAGGCCCTATCGTCTAATCTTTGACGTCATCATCAAAGTGGTTTACACCTTTATGTAGATCGAATTCACTTATATGACAGTACCACCAAGGTATATCCACTTACATGACAACACCCCTAGGGCGAATCTACTCACATGATAGTACCCCCACGGAGGCTTTGATACCAAATGTAATGGTCCTAGGCCTAACTCTGATGAGGTATGGTCTTCTTTGGCCCATTGGCCTCACAACTTTGTCGTATAAAAGGCGGCTCACTTAATTGGAGCCCAAACTCTCCTTATAAGCCCAAGATCCCCCTAGTACACATCTGATGTGGGACCGTGACACTTTGGCAAGGAAATGTGTAGATCTGAATGTTGCCAACAAGAACATAGGGATGAACAAGAAAGGGGAAGATGCTCGAGAAAGAAGAAGTGTGAAGCCTCATGCGCAAATTGCAAGTGAGTTTGGGAGGTGTGTGAGTGGTGTGTCACATGCACAACCAGCTCCTTGAGCCTAGCACAAAAAAGGTGTTAGCGATTAGAGTAGTCAAATTCCAAGTGCAACTTCAAATAAGTGCTCAACGTTGAGAGTGGACAAGGCCCACTGTTCGGTTGTAAGCTCACGGAGGATCAAGATTGCAGATCAAGCTTGTTTCAGATGGATGAAGCCTATGTTGATTCCCAGAACAAGCCCATTTCAAAATTAACACCAAGCCTAGCCCCAAGCTCCATTGCAACTAATAGAAGCCAGCCTAGTAGAATTTTTGAAGCTGCTCAGACTAAGAAACCAATTATGGAGAATTCAATTTCTTCAGAAAGTAGAGAGGATGTGCCGAAGCTTACTTGGAAACTGTCATATGCGACTCTAGTTGTATGGTAGAATTTGCATAAGCTTTGTGATTATAGATTGGCAGTGAATTTCAGTGCATATGAGTTGCCAAATGAGAGAGGTAACAATAGCACATACTTGATCAATAAGACTTTATTCTTCAATGAAAAATTAAGATTGGATTTGGTTAGTTAGATGGAGGAATTGGCTAAGCTATTTTTTCAAAAAGTTAAAAGAAGGAATGAAGAGCCTTTATCCCAAATTTTTCCATGACTCTAAAGAATATTTCTTAGAATGTTAGAAGCTTAAATAGTTATGAGAAAAGGAGTCAAATTAAAGGTGTTTTGGATTCTTGGAAGCTGGCCATTGTATGCATGCAAGAAGCAAAGTTAAATAAGATGGATACCTTCTTGTCAAGGAGTGTATGGAAAGAGAGATGTTGTGAGTGGAGGGGTATTGAAGCGGTGGGGGTGGCTAGTGGGATTATAATTCTATCGAAAACTCATTTTTTTGTTGTTAAAGATTGTTTGAAAGGCCAATACTCTATTTCAATAAAACTAGAGAATACCTTCTCAGGTAGGGTATAGATGTTGTTAGTGGTTTATGGAGCACATGAGGATAGGGATAAAGCATCCTTTTGGTAGACGTTGTCTAGCAGCAAAAGAGGAACATGAGAACCTTGGTGCATTTGTGCTGACTTTAACAAAGCAAAATTTCCACACGAGATATTAGATTCACATAAGTTGTTGACTTTTTGAATCCTATCTCGTTTTTGATAATGACAAATATAAGGTCTTTAATGTTTGCCGAATTTGTGTGCAGGATCAATTTGGCAAAATCATATGGTGGCACACTGTGGCTTGAAGTAAAAGAAGACCTAGAATATTCATTTGTTGTAATTTTATATTAAGTTTAATTCGAGTCTGTAATAGTAAAGTATGAATGGTCTATAATAATTAGTGCATATCATGCATGTAGGATCTATTGAAAATACCTCGGTCAACCGAATTGTTGAAAGGTCAAATAGTTGACATGACTTCAAACGACCGAACAAAAAAGGACTTCACCGTCCTCGGTCCACCGAACTCGCATGCTTACCTTTTCACCAACTCGGCAGCCCAAACTTACACGTTCAAAACTGCCTCGAGCTACCGAACATATAAGTTCGGTAAACCAAACTTAGGACCTGACGACTGAACGTCGAATAGAATGGAAATTTGCCTTGGTTAGCAAATCGAACCCTTATTCAGGCACCCGAATGTTGAAAAAATTACTTTTTCTATTATGTCTTTTCGGGCAACCGAACCAAGGGTTAGGCGCCCAAAACTCTCGGGTTGTCCTAATTTTTACCATAGTTATTTTAAGTTAAACAAGATTAAATTTCTTAAACGTTTTTAAAACAAATTTAATAATTTCCTGTGTATCCCCAACATTTATAATTTTAACCTTCTCTATATATAGGGGTTCATTTGCTTGGATTAGCACCTAATTAGAAAATTGATTAAGCAAAAACTCTCTGAAATTTCTTAAGCCCTATTTCTTCATACAAACCTTATACACTCATATACTACCATTCTTTTGAGAAATCAAGCTTTGTGAATGTTTTATTCATTGTTGGTTGTTTTTAAAACTCTCACTTGGTTATTGTATATTTGATTTTTTGATTGAGGGTTGAGCTTAGTTTTCCCCCCAAATTTAATTTAATAAATCTTTTTGTGGGAAAACTTAGAGCTTGTGAGTCTTAGCATTCATATTGCAAGACACCTTAACTCACATTTTTGTGTGTGCAAAAATCCTTTTACAAACTCATATTTGAATATCTCTTTGTGCTTTGATATTGAGAAAATATTTTTGAGATATTCTTACTACTCTTGGTACAAATCTTTGAAACCTTAAACTGTGATTGAGATTTTTATCTATACATAGTTTCAAAGATTAGTTTGTAGATACACTCTTGTGCTTAAATTTGAGATAAACATTTCTTGAGTATTGATTGCTCACATACACCATTGAGCTTATAGTTCTTACATTATTGGTATGCATTGATTAATACTGGTACAAATCAGTGATACCCCATGGAAGAAAGGTTTAAAATGATTAGATGTTACTACCCATATCAACAAGGTGCACCTTTCTTTTCGGGAGCCTTCGTATAAGAATTCCATGGTTAAGCATGCTTGACTTGGAGTAATCTTGGAATGGGTGATCTTCTAGGAAGTTTTCTTAGGAAGTGTGTGAGCAAGGACAAAACACACTAAAAAGAACACGTGTTGGTCTGTGGGGGCCATTCATTAGTTTGATAAGGCCGACCCCCTGTTGTCTGGTCCAGGTGGAGGAGGAGAGACGCAGTGCTCTCTGGCAGACTCAGGTTGGGGCATTACAAAATGGTATCAGAGGCATTACCTAGCCGAAAGTGTGATGAGATTCACATCGCCTGAGTTTGGAAATGTGGGTTTGCAATGAGGACATTATATTCTGTAAGTGGGGGAGAATGTGATATCCCGTGGAAGAAAGGCTTAAAAGAATTAGATGTTACTACCCATATCAACAAGGAGCATCTTTCTTTTTGGGAGCCTTCTCATAAGAACTCCACGATTAAGCGTGCTTGGCTTGGAGTTATCTTGGGATGGGTAACTTTCTAGGAAGTTTTCTTAGGAAGTGTGTGAGTGAGGAGCATATATTTTGTACACATCTTGAATTGTGATTTGGTTGTATTCCAGATGTGGGTCTGAAAAGGGAGACTTACCTTGTGAAAAGTCCTGGATTGGCTTTGAGCCAGTTAGAAAAGTTAGGTGCACCATCCTGGTAAGGTGTTGTAATCGGTGCCACTCCACCCATTAAGTGAGCCGTATTGGAATCCTAGTACTTGTGATCTAAGGCGAGGACGTAGGCAGTATTGGCCAAACCCCAATAACATATTTTGTGTCGGATCTCTGTTTAATTTCTGAAATTTCAATTCCACACATGTATGCTAGTACTTGAACTGCTGTGAATGTTTTAATTGCTTTAAATATTTGCATACATATTTACTTGGGGGAATTGAGTCTATTTTAGAAAGACCATAGGTTGTGTAATGCTATTGCTAGATTAGTTGAACCTAGTGGAGGAATTTTTAAATCTCCAATTCACCCCCCTTTTGGGACTACACCAAAGCCAACATAAGTTAAATAGAAGCATGAGAAAATTTAATGAGTTTATTAAAAAATGGGAGCTAGTTGATTTGCCATTAAGTGGAGCATCATTCACGTGGTCAAATAATTAAGAAACTCCTACTTTTTCTAAGATTAGATATATTTTTTGTTAACCCAGAATGGTTGGATTTATATCCGAACCTATGCCAAATTAAAAACACTCACTAGAGGCATATCTGACCACAACCTGTTACTTCTTGATTGTAGGGGAATGATTTGGGGGAAATCTCCTTTTAAATTCAACAATTCCTAGCTCGAGTTGTAATGTTTTCAATAACACATTGATCAATGGTGGAAGGAATTTCGGGTGAGTGGTACAACTTTGTTCATTTTGGCTCAAAAGTTTAAACTTCTAAAGAATAAGTTAAAAATTGGAAGTGCTTATTTCAAGAAGAAAATGCATTGCAAAAGCTTTAATGTGAGGTATTGATAGGTGGATTAGGTTGGAAGAAAGTAATCAGTTAGATGCAAATGATAGAGAGGCTAGAATTAATTCAATAAAGAATTTACTTCTTATTCTCGATCAGGAGGAGTCTTTTGGGGACTTAAATCAAGAGAAATATAGCTTAAAGCCGAGGACAAGAATACAAAATTCTTCCACAACATGGCTGCTTTCATAATAAAGGTTAACTACATCTCGAATATAGTTGTTAATGACAAGTCCTATGAGTCTTCTGAGGAGATAAAGAAGGGGGTGGTTGACTATTTCTAGACATTGTACAAGGAGACTAGCTTATGGAGACCGAAATCATCTGATGAGGGCTTCAAGAAACTCTTAGTTAAGGATAGAAATTCACTCAAAGGGATTTTTTTTTTTGGAGGAAGAAGTGTTATATGCAATTAAATCCTTTAATGGCGACAAAGCTCCATAAATGATCAACAATTTGTCTATTGCTCTCATTCTGTGTTGTTTGGGATCCTTCAAACATGAATTCATGGAGGCCTTCAAGGAGTTCGCATTAGCAGATCAGTTTGTGAAAATTTTAAATGCCACATTTATTGTCCTTAATCCCAAAAAAGGGGGTGCTTAAAATGTGAAGGACTTTAGACCAATTAGTTTTCTCAACACTTTTTGAAAAATTCTAGCTAAAACCTTATCTATCCATCTCAAAAAGGTATTGCTTTCTATAACTTCAAAAAATCAAATAGCGTTTGTGGGTAATAGGAAGATTCTTGATGCCTCTTCTATGGCAAACGAGTGCATTGAGAAGGTCTTACTTTGCAAATTAGACTTGGAGAAAGCTTTTGATCATGTGAATTGGTGGTGCCTTTTGAACATCATAGAGATTATGGGCTTTGGACAAAAATGGATAGGTTGGATTCATTATTGCATCTCTTCTACTTCATTTTGTATTTTTATTATCAATGAAGAAACAGGTTTCTTTAATAGTACCAAAGGGCTGAGAAAAGATGACCCAATTTTGCCTTTCTTAATCACCTTGATTATGGAGACTATCTTAAATGATTTTTTAAGGCAACCAAGCTGGATCTCCTTAGCGGTGTTAACTCCAAAAGGATATGTTCGTCTCTTAGCAGCTCGTATATCTTTTTTGCAGATGACACTATCATTTTCTACAGGGATTTCGAAGAAGAGGTTAGAAATTTGAGTATTATGTCGTTGTGTTTTGAGGCAGTTGTAGGTTTGAAGGTGAACCTCTCAAAGAGCAACTTGTACATATCCTATAGGAGATGTGGCTCATCCAGAGAGATTAACTGCAGGTTTGGCAATTTACCCACATTTTACTTGGGTCTTCCCTTTGGTCACAGGGAGGGAGCTAAACATATTTGGGATCTAGTTTTAGAAAATGGGATCCAAGTTATCTAAATGGAACGAGGGCTATCTCTCTCTAAGAGGCATAATTACTCTGATTAAATCTTCCTTGTCCAATCTGCCCATTTATTTCCTTTCTTTGTTGCATTTGCCTTTAGTTATTGCTAAAGGAATCGTAAATATCCAACGCAATTTCCTTTGGAAAGGTAACTTGAAGTTGTTCAAATATCTTCTAATCAAATGGGACCACATCTACCCAAAAATGTAGCAAGGAGGGTTGGGGATAAAAAACCTTGAGATGGATGAATGCGGCTATGTTGAGATAATGATGCTGTCCATTTTACTTTGAACCAAACAGTTTGTTAAGAAATATGGTTTACCTAAAATAAAGGGATGAATCTGAGGCATTAATTCATTAAATAGTAAGAAGAAGCATGGGAATGAAGTTTAGAAAGGCATCATCAGAAATGGAGGGTTCTTTTGGAATCATGTAATAATAACCATAGGGAACGATTGCAAAACCTCCTTTTAATTAGACATTTGGGTGGTAGAAAAACCCCTGAAAGTTTTGTTCCCAAATTTGTTTTAATAGGTGATACATAAAGAGGCTACCATGGTCAAAGGTAACTCAGTAAATAGAACTTGGAACCTTATCTTTACCAGAAGACTAAGAGGTGATAATTCTATGGAGCTGGAAGGCTTGCTCAACATTCTGAAGTGTGCTAATGTAGTAGTGAACAGGGAAGATGTTTTTTGTTGGAAGCTTTCGAAAAGTAATATTTACATAGTTGCGAGCATGTATAATGCTATTCATAGCTCCATTTTGGGCAGGTAGGTAGAGGTCGATTGATTACAAATTATTATAGAATAAGTTCATCTCCACATAAGTGTCAGGTTTCACGTGGCTCGCAGCTTGCAATAGAATTCTAGTTGGGGATAATTTGCAGAAAAGGGGTTGGCATGTTACATCCTTCTATCATCTATGCAAACAACATTCGAAAAGTGTGGATCATTTGTTTCTTCACTGTGTTTACTTGTGGGATATCTGGTCCATTATTCTCAGTCGTCTGAAGCTGCAGTGGGTCATGCCATATTCTTTCAAAAACTTGCTCCTTAGTTAAGGTCTTTACAAGTTTGAAGATACAATGAAGTATCTTAGGCTCTCTATTCTGGCCGCAGTGGCATGGGAGATATGGAAGAAGAGAAACAACAGAATTTTCAAGGATCAATCCAGCCTGTCTATAAAAGTGGCCTCAAGAACTTTGAATAATATTTTTTATTGGAGTCGTGTCAATAAGTATTCGAAAGATTTGGAGTAGGGAGATTTCCATCAGTCATTGGATTTCAAAGGGAAAGGAAGCAGATCAGTACTTTCGTTTTGGGAGTAAGGCCGTGAGTTCTCTTCTTTTGTGTAGCTTCCTCGTCTTTGGAGTTTTTGACAAGGGAGTTGGTTAGCTTCTTCTCTTCCTTTTTATCTTCCTTGTTTCCCCACCATTTATAAGTTGGGTGTTTGCTAGCATCTGGTTATTGTTACTTGGGTTCAAGCTCCTTGCTTAAGCAAATGTTCCCTAGCTTTTTAATAAAGTTTTGGTTTACCTTTTAAAAAACAAAAAATAACTAGCATCCCCTACCCCTGATTTGCAAATCTCATGCCCATGGAAGGTGAAAAATGTTATGGGGATAATATATTGATAAAGGCATTGCTATTTTTTGGGCCAGTATGTGGAGCTAGTAAGGTGGAGTGTGACTGCAGTGTGATAGTCATATTGTCATCTACTTGGCAAAGAATAAGGTGTGTCATGCAAGGACAAAACACATTGATGTGTGATTTCACAAGGTCAGGGAACTAATTGCTTCAGGAGAACTTCTACTTTAGAAGGTTCATACATCTGACAATGCGGCTGATATGCTGATGAAGCTGGTCACAACAAACAAGTTCAAGTATTGCTTAGACTTGATCAACGTCTCCAAGTGCTAGATGGGAGACAGCCCCATTCTACTATTTTAGGTGGAGCAACGGTTATGCTTTTGGATTTCCTAAGTGGTGAATATTCGCCAAGGTGAAGATGTGTTGGGTTTGTAGCTAATATTTTTTTTAGTGAAACGCATACATCGGGAAAGCATCGGGAAGCGAGGAACAAAAGAGAAGTTTGCAGGATGAAAATCGGCGACATTATGCTCGACCATTTCAAATATGAGGGGTAACCTTCGATGGTTTGAGTGTAACTGTCAACGGTTTTAGGCAAAATGTATTGAATTCTACTTAGCTTCAAACTGTCGACGGTTTCGTTTTGCATAAGTTATGATTTTTGAATTTGGAGATGAGTAGATTGGGGGGATTGGAGGAATTTCCTCTGAGGATTGCTACAAGGTGATTTAGATAAGATCTAAGGTTTCTGTACGCTTAGGGTCCGTATATAATCATATTTTGTAACTCTAATTGTATGCTTGACATTGGTGATAGTGAAAAATTCAGTTGCTCTCATGGACGTAAGCACATTTCCGAACCACGTAAATCTTGTGTCTTTGATCGTTATTTTCATTTATTCTTATTGTTGAGTGATTACTTCTTTCATATTGTTCATCATTGAGTGATTGCATTGTTTGTTCTGTGATTGTTTCGAGTTCAATTGTGTGGTTTATGCTGCGCATTCGCACCAATGATATTTTTGGTCTTTAGTTAGGCAACAAATATTCAACATATTTCTAATAATTTTTTTATTCATAAAAATAATTTTATAGTGTGTTTAATAATTTTAAGAATTATTTACAATATTATTTTGGAAAAAATATTACTTCTTTCTAATAGCTTATTCAAGAGGAAAAAAGTAAATTTAAAGAATATTCAATATTATTTTGGGAGGGTGGGAAATGCACTTACATCCCCTAAAATAGAAAATAAAAATTATTTTGTATGACTAAATGGACACTAATGTTTTTCTTCATGGTATACATGATATTTTTATTAATTATTTTCATAGGAAAAGTTAGTTTTCTTAGTTGTTAGTAGCGAGTAATCCAAAATACACACACACACACACACACACACACACACACACACACACATATATATATATATATATATTATTTTTTGCCCTTTTTGCTATATATATATATTATTTTTTTCCCTTTTTGCCCCTCTTTATTGCGTACACGTCATCTACTCCTTTTCTCCTGCTTTATTTTAGTCAGAGTTGCTCTCATCACTTTCCTCGTGGATTGGTTTATTTCAAAGCCAATTAAAGACTAGTAAAATGATTCATACTAGTGTTTCAAAAGTTTCTTTTGCCATTTTTTATTCTTGAAAAAATTATTTAATAGTTTTCTTATGGAAAAATATATGTACTTTTGTCTTTATTTAATTTGGAGGGAAATATTACATATATAATTTTTTTCTTATGATAAAAACAATTACATGAAATATTAAGTAGATGTACTAACTAAAACTATAGGGATTAAAATAGATTTTTCTTAATAGTACATGGTCTAACTTATGATTTCACTCTTTTCCCAATGTTGGTGGGAAAAAAATATTCATTCTTTCTAATAGTTTATTCAATTGAGAAAAAGTAATATTAGATAATACTTTAATATATATATATATATATATATATATTTGATTACATAGGAACTCTACCACCAACGAGTCATTCGGATCCCTGGTGTGGCACCAAACCTACGAATCAACGTCCTCCACCCCCAGGTCTCATTGATCAGGGTAAAATCCGGAATGCGGACATGACTTCTGTGCATCAATTGGACGTTCGGTCAACTCGAACCCTGAGACACATATTCATTACCATCCACGGTCCCCGCTGGCTCACAGAGAACTCTCACCATCTACGATCCCAGTTGGCTCACAGAGTAAACTCTCACCATCCACAGATGCCACTGGCTCCATGAGTGTATCTACCTAAAATTGAACCTCCGATGCTCTTTCTTATTTGCTGATGTCTTTTCACCGTGCCATGTCCGTAAGGGCTTTTAATATATATTTTTTTGCAAATATACATGATTGATATTTTTCCAAAGTTGATATTTTTCATTAGGAAAAATTAATTTTTTTTCTTCATGGTGTATATGGATATTAATCTTATTTTGGTCGAAAAAAAATTATTTGTTTTTATCACTTGCTAGTGTCATTTCTTACCGTTGCAAGTATCCAAAAATTAAAATTTTCTTCCACTATTCCCTTCTTTATTATTTAATGATCATCACGTCATTTTTTTTTTTAAATGATTATTATGTCACTTTTGCGCCCATTGCTGCTTTTTGTTTGTTTTATTCTAAATAGAGCCGCTTTACCGCTTTACTCGTCGATTGGTCGATTTAAAAGCCAATTAAAGACTAATATATGGGTCAGTACTATTGGAATTTCAAAAGTTTTATTTTGCCATTTTTTACTTTTGAAAATTGAATAATAGTTTTTTTTGTAACAAACAGACATGATTGGAAATATATATTTTATCTTTAACTGGCAAGAAATATTATTTATGTTTCTAATAATTTAGTTAATCTATAAAAACATTTTTTTCTAGAATGTTTAGTGTGTGTGTATATATATATATATATTGCAATAGGAAGTTGGCATTCTTGATTGGAAAAAAATAATTTTTTTCTCTAGATGGTGTAGGTGGATATTGTCATATTGTCGGTGGCAAAGAATTATTTTTTTTCTTTTCGAATAGTTTATTTGAGAGGGAAAAAAATAATTAATTTTAAAGAAAATTTAATATTTTTTTGAGAGAAAATGCCCTTGCACCTCTAAACTATGTCATTCATTACAAATCACCTCTTAAACTTTTAAAAGCTACATTTACACTCCCTAAACTATTAAGGGAATAACGGAGTTAACAACTGTTAACTAAAATAACAAATATGCTTTTATATTCTCTTGTTTTAATAACAAATATATCAAAGAAATCTAACTTAAGCTTTAAAGGAAAAATTCAATTAAAGCGAGAAAAATCATCAATAAATATACAATAATATCTATATCCGGATGGAGAAGTGATGGGTGAAAGGCCCCATAAATCGCAATGTATTCTTTCAAATAATGGGAAGCAACAGTGATCTTAATTGGAGAAAGGCAAACGATGATTCTTTCCCAATTGGCAACCAAAACAAGGTGCAGAATCAAACTTGCTTTTATTATAAATGATAATATCCCCATGCTTATTCAAAAAAGAAACAATGAGAGAAGAAGGATGTGCCAATCGGGCATGCCATGCATTAGATGTAGCACGGAAAGTACATAAAGAAAAAGTAGATAAAAATTTTGCATGGGCACTGTCAAGAATGTAAAGCCCTTTCTCACATTGGTCGACTCCCACCATCACTCTTCTTGCTAGATCCTGTATAGTAAAGTCAAATGATGAAAAGCTTACTGAGCAGTTGTTCTCATGAGTAAGCTTACTTATAGACAAAATATTTTTAGTAATGCTAGGAACAAGGAGAACATCAGATAGTGATAATGATTTGGGAGCAACAATGGAAGAGATGGAGTCAATTCAAGAGATAGGCAATGAGTTACCGTTACCAACAAACACTCGTTGATTACCATTGTAAGAAACAGAATTATCAAGAGACACGACATCGATCATTTTTCATATGCGAAGTTGCTCCTGTGTTTGTGTACCATTCAGAATTAGTGGAACTATCAAGAGAGGTGGCAGAGAAAGCTTCAATTAAGCCACTAGTCTTGGCTTTTTAAATAATTTTTCAAGTTTATAACACTTTTTGGCAGTGTGATTTTCCTTACCGCACCACAGGCATGCAACAATAAACCCTTTAGTGAAATTGGCTGAACCTTTTGTAGAACAAAAGAACGATGTTGTGCAATGAAAGCTGACTATTGAGAGGAATCACCAAGAATGGACCAAGAGAAAAGCTCATGACTCAGAGCTTTGGGAACCAAATTTGTAACGACCCGAAATTCTACTATATATATATATATTCATATAAAATGTTTGCCCTGATACCAACTATAATGCCTTGGGCAATACTCCATCCACAATATCTGTATAAAATACACTATAGTACCCTATAATGCCCAAAGTGGCACCAGGTACAACAGTCCTCAAACATAACATATTACACAACGGAAGCATCTATATATATAGACATCGAACAACAATACCAAAGTTCTACTATTTCCATAAATGTACATGTACGTCCCAAAAACCATAATACGTCCTAGGGATTATACAAACCATATCTCCCAGCTCAAACACTTACCTTGAAACTAGGACAGTACCACAACCTCCTCTACCTCGGAGCTCGCTCTGTTCGTCTGTTTGAATCTCTTGAAATGTTTAAATTCTTAGGGTGAGACACCTCTCAGTAAGTGCAAATAGATTATTGACAATGTGTGACAATATGAGTTTTAGTGTTTCAAATATGCAACCATAATTTACCTTTCCTTTCACTGTGAAATCATGTAAAACTGTATACACGTATATATAAGATTATCTCAAAATACATACTTTCCTTTCACATCATGCTCTATATAAATTAATATCTCTGCACAAGTAAATACGCATATATGCATAGAAGAACTGCCCTAGATGGATAATCAATAACGTCATGTATTAACCTCGCATGATCCGGGTTGTGCGGCCCGTAGGCTGGACCTAGCCATGGTTGGCCTAACTAGGCTAAGTCAATTATATGTATTTGTATTTGTGTCTATAACTATGAGTACGATTTGCCTACCCAACTGGTTCGAACTCGAGGGGGTAACTCTGCACTGCAATGGAACAATCGATTGTATACCACCAACACTCTATCTGAGAAGAGTGGCTACACTAGTATCTGTAAAGCTACAATACCGTGCTTAACTATGGTCCATCAGGGTTCTTAAATCATATAATGCGATTTCTAAAACAACATAATATCATGATCCCATTTCACAAGTCAGTATAAACTATAATACTATAAATCTGTATAAAATAACTAAAATACTGTAACTCTGTATAAAATACCAACATACTATAGAATATAGAACGCTATCATTATGTGATTCTGTATCAACTGTTGTACTGTAGTTCTATATAGAACGTTGTAGTCCTTTATAGGACGCTGTAATATTATATAACATCTGTATTGTAGTCCTATAGAGGATGCTGCAATACTATATAAAATCTGTACTATAGTCCTTAGTAAGGATGCTGTAATACTGTATAAAATCTATATAAAACTCTGTCATATTGTAGCTTTGTATAAAGCACTATTTTTCTATAATACTGTAGAAAACCATGCTTCTATCTATATATGTTTTACCATAAAAATTGTCAAATTTAATTATACATAACTTCCAAACTCATGCCACACAGACTGAGTGATAACTTATATTATAATATTCTGCTGAAAATACTGGTATAATTATCTTTAGGGTTTTACTCAACTCAATAATCCAATTTTCTCAAACATACATATATCATTTCAAAATTCCCATTTTCACAAATTTGTATATTCAAGAAAACATATATATATATATATATATATATATATATATATATTACTCAGAAATCACATATTATAATTATAATCATTAAAATTTCTGAAAACGCCTTACATAATCTATTCCTCTTACCTGTTTCCTGGAAATGTGCCTACAGGGATACCAAAACTATGTCTGTGTTGCTCACACAAACCTTGTATCCATATATCCTAACTCAATTAGCTCAACCCCAGAATATTTATCATTTTAATATTCCCTAGGCCCGCATATTCCAATAACTATTTAAACCTAAAAAACAACTTCCTTACCCTAGTTTTGGAGTGGTGTTTGGAATCCTCGACCAGCTAATATGCCCCAATTAAATTGCAGAGAAACGTCGCCGGGTTCCCGAAATGACGTTCCTCCTTCAATTCAGGTTGAAACTGAGCCAAAATTTAAAGAGAGAGAGAGAGAGAGAGAGAGAGAGAGAGAGAGAGAGAGAGAGAGAGAGAGAGGATAGAGAGAGAGAGAGAGAGAGAGGAGGGGAGGGAGGATTGGCCACAGCCCTAAAGAGAGAGAGAGAGAGGGAGAGAGTTTAAATTTTACAAAAGAAATGAGTTTGAATGCCTTATATAGGCCATAGACCCAAAGCAAAACCATCGACGGTTTGGTTTTTAACCAAACCTGTTTCTACCGTTTTACCCTTACTTGGTTGCGATAACTCAAAATCATCGACGTTTTTTGAGCTCCACCAAAACCGTCGACGGTTTGGCTTGTGCCAAACCAAATTTCCTCTTTTTTTATTATTTCATTAATTAATATTTTTCGGGTCTCTACATGCTCCCCTCTTAAAAAAATTTTTGCTCTTGAAATTTGTCAACCAGTACTTTTGTCCTCATTTAAAAGAAATCATCAAAATTTTATTAATCACCCTTACTTATGGCGGATTAATACCGTGGTTACATATACGATTCTAGGAGATTACAGATATCCAAAAAAAAAATTCTCCTAAAACCACTCAAAACACAAAACTATTACATGAAAATCTGCAATTAAATACACCTAAACTACTTAACCTGCACAAAACTTATTTACATACTATGAATCCTTACCTAAACCAATATTCTTATTATTATTTTTTTCCTTTCTGGCTAATGTTGAGCCCTACTAAATAAACTTGGGTACTTCTGACGCATTTCCTCCTCTAGCTCCCACGAGGCTTCCATAAGTGCATAGTTCCTACAGAGTATTTTTACCAGTGGTATTTTCTTGGTGTGTAATTCTTGCTCTTTATGATCTAGGATCTGGACGGGCACTTCTTCATAGGATAGAGAATCTCCAATCTCCAGTACCTCATAACTTATTACGTGTGATAGATCTGGGACGTATTTCTTCAACATTGCCACATGAAATATGTCGTGGATTCTGGATAATGTTGGGGGTAACCCTATCTTGTAGGCAACTAGACCGATTCTTTTCAGTATCTCAAACGGCCCAATATACCTAGGGCTTAGCTTACCCTTCTTCCCGAATTTTATCACACATTTCATTGGTGCAATTTTCAAAAACATGTTATCCCCTACACCAAATTCCAGCGCTCGTTGGCGGGTATCTACATAGCTTTTCTATCGACTGTGAGCTGTTTTAATTATTTCTTGAATGAGCTTGATTTTCTCATAAGTCCGCTGTACAATCTTCAGCCCAAAAATCTATATTTCCCCCACTTCATCCCAATATAGTGGAGTTTGGCACCTCCGACCATATAATGCTTCATACGGTGCCATTTCAATACTAGTCTGGTAGCTATTATTATAAGCAAACTCCACTAATGGCAGATACTGAATCTAGCTACCTCCAAAATCTAACACATAAGCCCGCAACATATCTTCCAGTAACTGTATGGTCCTCTCTATTTGTCCATCGGTTTGAGGGTGAAATGTTGTACTGAATGTCAACTCAGATCCCAAGGCTCCTTGTAGACTCTTCTAGAATTGAGATGTGAACCGTGGGTTATGATCAGAAATGATGGACACTGGCATGCCATGTAGTTAGACCATCTCCTATATATACAGCTCCGTCAATCTATCAAGGGAGTAGTTAACTCTGATAGGAAAAAAATAGGCAGTCTTCGTCAATCGATCAATGACTACCCAAATAGCATCGTGCCCATGAAGTGCCAGCGGTAACCTTATGACGAAATCCATTGAAATGTGCTCCCACTTCCATTCAGAGATGTGAAGTCGTTGCAACAGTCCCGCCGATCTCTTATGCTCAGCCTTTACCTACTGACATGTCAAACATTGCTCTACATATCAGGTGATTTTTCTTTTCATATTACCCCACCAGAAAGATACATGCAAATCCCTTTATATTTTTATGTTTCCTAGATGTACCATATATAAGGAACGGTGTGCCTCTTCCAAAATAATCCTTTTAATTTCAGCGTCATCGGGTACACATAAACTGCTACGAAACCTCAAAGCCCTGTCATTTGAAATATTAAAATCGGCTCCTTGTCCACTCTGCACTTTATCCCTAATCTTTACCAATTCTATATCTTGCATCTGCGCAATCTTAATTCTCTCCAGCAAAGTCAGTTGAAGTACCAGATTAGCAATAAATGCCTGGTGATTTCCCTCTACTAGTTCCACACCAAGTCTTTCTAAATCCATTCTGATCTGATGTTGCGTCACCATTGTTGTTATTGAGGCACTCCCTGACTTCCGACATAAGACATCAGCTACCAAATTAGCCTTTTTTGGGTGATAACTGATGGTGCAGTCATAATCCTTTATTAATTCTAGTCATCTCCTCTACCTCATATTTAACTCCTTCTACGTGAAGAAATATTTCAAACTCTTATGATCGGTAAATATTTCACACTTCCCACTATACAGATAATGTCTCCAGATTTTCAAATCATACACCACTGTAACCAACTCCAAATCATGCGTAGGGTAGTTTTTTTCATATTCTTTAAATCTCTTAAAAGCGTATGCAATGACCTTCCCCTGCTGCATTAAGACACACCCGAGTCCCTTCTAAGACACGTCACCGTATATCACAAATCCACCATCTCTTAATGGAATAGACAAAATTGGTGTAGTGACGAGTCGCTCCTTCAATTCCCAAAAACTCTGCTCGCAATCATCGGTCCACTCAAACTTCAAATTTTTCCTCATTAACAGTGTCAAAGGACCCGATAGTCTAAAAAAACCCTCCACAAATCGCTAGTAGTATCCTGCCAAACCTAAGAAACTCCTAATCTATTGAACATTCCTCGGTCTCGCCCAAATCAGTATAAACTATCATACTATAAATCTGTATAAAATAACTAAAACACTGTAACTCTATATAAGATACCAACATATTGTAGTTCTATATAGAACGCTATCATTCTGTGATTCTGTATCAAATGTCGTACTATAGTTCTATATAGAACAATGTAGCCCTTTATAGGATGTTGTAATACTGTATAACATTTGTACTGTAGTCCTATAAAGGACGTTGTAATACTGTGTAAAATATGAACTATAGTCCTTAATAGGATGCTTTAATACTGTATAAAATTCGTATAAAACTCTGTTATACTGTAACTTTGTATAAAGCATTATTTTTCTATAATACTATAGAAAACCATGCTTCTGTCTATATATGTGTTACCATAAAAACAATCAAGTTTAATTATACATAACTTCCAAACTCATGCCACACAAACTGAGTGATAACTTATACTATAATATTAGGCTAAAATACTGGTATAATTATCTCTAGGGTTTTACTCAACTCAATAATCCAATTTTCTCCAACATATATATCATTTCAATATTCTCATTCTCACAAATCTATATATTCAGGAAAACATATATGTATAAAACTCAAAAATCACATATTATAATTTTAATCATTAAAATTTCTGAAAACGTCTGACATAATATATTCCCCTTACTTGTTTCTTAGAAATGTGCCTACAGGGATCCCAAAAATGTGCCTGCGGCGCTCACACAAACCCTGTATCCATATATTCTAACTCAATAAACTCAAATCCAGAATATTTATCATTTTAACATTCCCTAGGCCCACATATTCCAATAACTAATTAAACCTGAAAAACAACTTCCTTACCCCAGTTTGGGAGTGGTGTCTGGAATCCTCAACCAACTAATCTGCCCCAATTAAACTGTAGAGAAACATCACCAGATTCTCGAAATGACATTCTTCATTTAATTCAGGCTGAAACCAAGCCAAAAATCAAAGAGAGAGAGAGAGAGAGAGAGAGAGAGAGAGAGAGGATTGGTCGTAGCTCTAGAGAGAGAGGGAGAGAGTTTAAATTTTACAAAATAAATGAGCTTGAATGCCTTATATAGGCCACAGACCTAGAGCAAAACCGTCGACGGTTTAGTTTTTAACCAAACTTGTTTTTACTGTTTTACCCTTACTTGGTCGCGATAACTCAAAATCGTCGACGATTTTCTGAGCTCCACCAAAACAGTCGACGGTTTGGCCTCTGCCAAACCAATTTTCCTCTTTTCTTTACTATTCCATTAATTTCTATTTTTCGGGTCTCAACAAATTAAATTGGCGAAGGAAGGCAGTAGCATTTGAGACAACATAGATGTCAAAAAAATTTTGAAATCTGATCCAAGGCCATGAAAAAACCAATGTACCTTATTAGTGTCATCAATTGGTTTTCCAATAGCACTAAGTTGATCACAAAGAGAGCGAAAAGAATGAGCATATTCAACTGCACTGCAAGAGCTAGCCACGTTGCATTAACTAAAGTTCGTCTTTCAATTGAATTTATCTTGTCTTGGAGCTATGAGGAAATAATTGTTGACCTTATTGGTCACGCCCGGTTTTGATTATGACAAATACTCATTGTATCTAATGCGTGTTTGAGGTTTTGTGCAAGCACTAAGAGTGATAAGATCAAGATGTGCACAAAGCAAGAAAATCTTGAAGACAAATGTTTAATTCAGCATTGTAATATATTTATATTGGTCTGTAATAGTAATTAGAGTATTCGGTGTGTAATAAGCACACACATCACATGCATGGTTTATTTTGTAAGCTCAAACCAGATACAAATCAAAAATGACCTTAGAAAGACCTTAGGGTATTCCCTTCGGTCGACCGACACCGGACTTTTTCGGTGTCTTCAAATTGGAACCCAAGTGCCCTTAGGACACACACACTTTCACATATATCTGTTAGGCACTTGAATAGGGCTTGTTTGTTTTGATACGTGACCGAAATGCACACACGATGCACTTTCGGTCGACTAGCCAAGCCAGTTCATTTTGGCCTGGTCGACCGAAACACCCTGGGTCAAAAGTTTGACCACCTGGTCGACCGAACCAGGTAGTTCAAAAGGCCCTGGTCGACCGAAACTCCCTGGGGTCAAAAGTTTGACCACCTGGTCTACCAAACTAGGTAGTTCAAAAGGCCCTAGTCGACCGAAACCCCCTAGAGTCAAAAGTTTGACCATCTGGTCGACCGACCACTTTTGTACTACAACTACCTGGTCGACCGGAGGGTCCTCGGGAGAATTTCCAGCGGTCTGGTCGACTGAACCAAGCAGTTCAAAATGCCCTGGTCGACCGAAACTCAGAAAATTGGGAAATCGCCTTCTCTTAGTCGACCGTGCCCTTAGTTCAATATTTCCTTAGTCGACCGAACCATTTGAGACTTGATCGACCGAAACATTTCTGGTCGACCGGACCTCTCGGGTTGCCCTGATTTTTTACCGCAGTTAATATTTTTTAAAGAGGATTAAAATATCTTAAACATCATTAAACTTTCCTAATAATACCCAATAAGTCCCCAACGGTCATATTTTCTCCTATGCCTATATATATGAAATCATTTGAGAAAATTAGCATGGATTAGCTACTTTGATTAGGTTGAAATTCTTTGAAAATCATAAAACCCATAATACTCATCTTTGAGCGTCCAACACTTATTCTTACCAGATCTTACTTCTCAAATACTTTTGTAAGTATGATTTAAGTGTTGTTGTTTCTTTAGGATTGCTCTCTCAAGATTGTGCTTGTGTGAAATTTATTCTATTTGAGAGCACATCCTCAAGTGTTCTTAGGTGACTTTATCTATAAGTCTTTCCTAAGAAAACTTCTTTGGAACTTCTAAGTATTGCATCGTCATTGCAATATCTTGGAAAGTTTATATTTGATTTTGGTTGCAAAAACTCTTTCTAAATTACTTTCTAATATTTCTAGTGTGTTTCATTTTATAAATCCTTAAAGAGATATTTGTCTGTGTGAGAAAAATCTTTGTTGCAATATTCATTGATTCATATCTATAGTTGAATACAAAGATTAAACTCTTTTTGCAAACCAAACTTATACATTGCTAGAGCTTCATATACATATATGTATTGAGAAAACTTGTTGATTGAAATATATGAAGTTTGGATAATATCTTTGTTTAAACACTTAGATTGAATATCCTATGATACAAAGATCATCTAGGTTTGCACTCTCACGACTCATTACAACGATAGTAAATCTATTTGAGAGTTGACATCTTAGAACACATTGAGCTTACATATTGAATCATACTGTAGTGTTTGTGATTGCGCGTATCTGGGTACAAATCTGCTTTACTTGAAAGCTTATTCATTGTACCATTTGATTGTATTTTAAATACTGTTGTATTTCCAGGCACGGGCCTAAAGAGGGAGACAAGCCCTGGAATAGTCCCAAATTGGCTTAGACCCAGTTAGGAAAGTTAGGTGCGTCGTCCTGTTAAGGCGTGTAGGTTGAGGTCAGCCCCGCTAATTGACCTAGTTAAGGTTGAGGTCAGCCCTGTGTTAATTTGACCTGGTTGTAAACGGTGACGCTCCACCCTTAAGTGAGCCTTTAGTGGAATCCTCGAGCTTACGAGCTTAAGGCGGGGATGTAGGCACAGTTGGTCGAACCCCGATAACATATCGTGTTTTTGTTTATATTCATACAGTTTATATTTACCACACATGTATGTTATGGGTGAATGATGTGTATGACTTAATTTCCACGTTATACTTATCTACGCATTTGGAAATTGTATAGACTGACCCTAGGTTGTGTATTTACCGTTGTTGGATAAATTAATCTTGGTGAAAAAGTTTTAAATTCCAATTCACCCCCTCCCCCCTCTTGGGAATACACCAATTCTAACAATAATGCATCGAGAGTCAACGAGGCTAAGCAACATCCTGTCTTGCGTATGCCATTTCTTGTAAGCTAGATTAGGAACTTGATTGGAACCCTCTTGAACTAGGTTTGTGGGTGCAGGTGAAGACCCATCCAAGAAGCCCATGAGATCATGAATTTCAAGCAATGAAACGAATTGGCTACGTCACAAGAGGTAATTGATACAAGTAAGCTTGATGGTCACCATGTGAACCATCGTATTGAGCGGAAGCTAATTGGAGCTTGAATCGGCCATGGAAAAAAAAATTTACGGTATTAACCGAAAGTGACTTTGATACCATGAGAAGGTAACACCGCTAGCATAACTGTTGTGAGAATATTAATATTTATAGAAATATTTACAATTGTTAGTGTTACAACAGAATACTAAATTTACATTTACAATTGTTAACGTTATAACAAAATAATAAATTTACAATTCAAAATTTTAAAAACTACCACACAAGTGAAGAATCTTCTTGATTGTCTCCAGATTTTCCTCTAACAGATTCTCCTCTAATAGATAAAATGTGTAATAGTAATTTAATATTTTTATATGTGTAAGGGATATTCACTAATATTTTTAGATTTAATTAAGATGATAAAAACAATTGCATTGTAGAGACCCGAAAAATAATAGAGAGAAAGAGGGATAATAGAGAGAAAGAAAAATTAAAAAGGGACAAAGCAGGGTTCGTCGATGAACACCCTAATTTCGTCAATGAACTCCCTTATATGGTTCGTGGACGAGCTTTAGTGTCTCGTCAACGAAGAGATACCAAGAGGGGGAAATTCAGACCCTTTGATTCGTCGAAAAACTCATCATCCTTATCGATGAACTCCCTTCATAAGTTCGTTGACGAAGCCACATGGAACAGCCGCCTATTTATAGCCGAAAATTCATTTTTTAGCACAAAATTCTTTTCCCTCTCTCTCTCTCTCTCTCTCTCTCTCTCTCTCTAAAATTTAGTTTCTCCACCTTATCTTTAAGATTCCAACCACTTTTTTCCCCATTTCGATGATTAGAAGTTACCACGATGATCCCGGGGAAATTCTCTACAACTTAGCTGGAGCAAAATCTTAGTTTGAGAAGTTCAAGAACCATCCCGAAATCAGGGTAAGTAGGTTATTTTAGGGTTTTCATGGTTATCAGGCCTTTTTGAACCCAAATCTTGAGTTAGATGAAAATATACTGAAGTTTGAATTCATTAAACTAGGGTGTTGTGACTTCAGGGTTTGGGTTTCCAAACACCACAGGCATGGGTTGAGGACTCTAGCGGGTGTTATCTTCAGGAACCCAGGTAAAATGATAAATATTTTATAGTTTAGGAAATTTTGAATATGCGTGATCAGGAAAGATGTGAGTATGATAAATTATTTTGGACATTCAATTGTTTGACAGGGGGATATTTATAATATGTATAATTTCAGGGTTTTGGAATCATGAATGTCGTAGGCATGAATTAGAAGTCAGTAAACGAGTTCAGTTAGCCAAGTAAGGGAAATATGTTATGCTAGTAATTTAGAAAATTTTACCCATAAATTTATACAATTTTACAGATTTCAGAACATGAGTTTTATTCATTTAATTGTGTGGCATAAGTAAATATCAGTTTAGTATAAAATTTATACAGCTTTCAAGTATCATGATTTGCAGTATATATAAATATTTAGAAAGATGTTTTACAAAATTCACAGAATCATGATTTACAATACACACATAGAAAAAAATTTTAAAGTATTTTTAGAATACCATGATATATAGATTACAGAACCATAACGTTCAGATATTACAATTTATTCAGATAAGATACTACAGTATATTCAGATCAGCTTTTATAGTGTTATGGTTATTACAATTGGAATAAAATCATGGTAAACAGTAAGATATATATAGAATAGTATTATACAGTATCAAACCCTGATGGATCGGATTAATTTCAGAGCACGATACCGTAGCTATTTTAGATTCAAAGTCCAAGCACATATCTCAAGTAGTGTGTGGATTTTATGAGTAGTCGATCGTTCCTTGGGAGAGATTGCATACTCTCCAATAGTCTGGATTGAGGCGTCCGGTCTGACGACAAAGGTTTCAATTGACTTATCTTGGTTGGCCAACCATTGTTAAGTCCCGCCTACGGGCTGAACAACCCTGTCATGAGGGTTTAAATCATGACATACAGTCATCCAGGCAAGTTTTCACAGTTATATATATATATAGAAATCAACAAATATACCTATAGATACTAAAAGTATGATTAAATAGAAAGTTCAGAAACAGTTGTATTTTAAGCTACATAGGTGTGAGTTATACTGTATTATATTTTGGTATGCTATTTCAGTTTTAGTAGATTAAAAGTATATTGTCCATGTAAACTCAGTTGCCACACACTGGTAATAGCATATTTCGTTTTATTGGGAGTTGTCTCATCCCAGCAGTTTAATAGATTTCAGGTGAACCAGTTAGATAAGCAGATCAAACTCGGAAATAGAGGGGACATATATACTGCGCTGTCAGAAGGGTAAGTATATGCTGGGAGATGTATTTTTGTAGATACTAGATGATCTAGTGGTGAATACTGGAGTGATGTACATATATGTTTTGGGAAGATAACGAATTCTGGTATTGTAATTATGGTTATATGATTTTATGTTTTCCGCTGCATAGGTGTATTATTTTATGAATAAGGTTTCCTTGGTGTCCACTTTGGGACCGAGATGCTATAATAGGTATTACAGGGGTATCAGAGTAATATAGATTACAGCTGAAAAAAATGGTGTGAATTTTTGGAGCGTTACATGCATGAAATAGTAAGTGCACATCCTTAATTGTGCTAACTAAAAATGCAGAGACTAAAATAGATTTCTCTTAATAGTACATAATCTAACTTATGATTTCACTCTTTTCCCAATCTTGGGGGGAAAGAACTATTCATTCTTTCTAATAGTTTATTCAATTGAGAAAGAGTAATATTAGAGAATACTTTAATGTATTTTTGTACAAATATATATGATTGATTTTGTACAAAGTAGATATTTTTCATTAGGAAAATTTTTTTTTCTTCATGGTGTATATGGATATTAATCTTATTTTGGTCGAAAAAATTGTTTGTTTTTATCACTTGGTAGTGTTATTTCTTACCGTTGCAAATATCCAAAAATTAAAATTTTCTTTCACTATTCCCTTCTTTATTATTTAATGATCATCACGTCATTTTTTTAATAAAAATGATGATTATTTTGTCACTTTTGCACCCATTGCTGCTTTTTTGTTTGTTTTATTCTAGACAGAGCCACTTTACTGCTTTACTTGTGGATTGGTCGATTTAAAAGCCAATTAAAGACTAATAAATGGGTCAATACTATTGGAGTTTCAAAAGTTTCCTTTTGGAATTTTTTGACTTTTAAAAATTGAATAATAGTTTTTTAACAAATATACATGATTGGAAATATATATTTTGTCTTTAGTTGGTGGGAAATATTATTTTTATTTCTAATAATTTATTTAATATAGAAAAACATTTTTTTCTAAAATGTTTAGTATTTTTTTTTTTTTTTTTTTTTTTTGCACAAAGTTGGTATTCTTGATTGGAAAAAAATATTTTTTTTTCTTGATGGTGTATATTAGCAACACACTCTCCTCCATCATTTTCATTCATGAAGAAATCAATTCCACCTATGAAGACACTTCAATTTCATCCGTGAAGACGCTTCAGAAAATTTTTAACATTCAAACCGTTGTTGCACACTTATTGAAGATCTGATTCCAATCTTTAAGGAGCCGAGTTATTGAAATTTAAAATGCTACAACTGTATCATTCATCCACTATAAAATACACATGCTTGTGTCCTCTCTAAAGTATGTAGTGTTTACGGTTCAGTATTGGAATAAAAATACAATTGTTCTTCATGTTTATGTTTTTCTTTAGTGTAGGTGCGTATTGTCATATTGTCCCTACTTTGATGGAAAAGAATCATTATTTTTTTTTCTAATAGTTTATTTGAGAGGCAAAAACTAATTAATTTTAAAGAAATTTTAATATTTTTTTTGAGAGAAAATGCTCTTGCTCCTCTAAACTATATCATTCATTATAAATAGTCTCTTGACGTATTTCCGCCTCCAAATTACAAGACAAAATTCTATACTTCTCAACACCTAACCTACCCATTTCCTATCCTCATTATCATCTATTCCTGTATTCTGGTATTAATCATCCTTGAGTCTGTAGGATCCCAAAACCTAATTCTCTGATACCAAAATTGTAACACCCCGAATCCAAAACTAGGGTCTAGAGTTTTATTTGAAATAAATCTCTAATATCACCTCATGACGGCCCAAACCTTCCAAGCGGGGTCCCGGTGCCATATGTTCTATTACCTATACCTGGCTCCATATTAGTTACGCAACAGAAATAAAAACAATTCTTCCATAATATACCAGAGTTTCTACATCTATATACATCTCAAAAACATGACCCAACATCCAGTATTCACAATATTTACAACTTTGAAAACATCAATATATTACAACCCCAAAAATTTAAAACCAAAGTTTATACCCTCGCTTTCTTTCAAAAATGCTACACCAGCCCCAAGCCCACTAGGCTCGATCACGCGAAGGTCCTGAAAAAGATAAAATTTCATATCGAGTGAGACACATCTCAGTAAGTCGGAATAGATTAGCACTTGTGTGTGGCTATTATGAGGTTTGTGTACAAATATATATAATCATCATTTATAAACATATCACAGTTATGAAAACATTTTCTATTCCTACTCACATATAAGTAGTGTATTTTAATAAAACGAGAGTTCTTAAGGATTGAGGTAATTACCCGACCATACAAGTAGCACCCCTCTACTCTGATACCTTATGCACCTTATGGATACAACTGAAGCATATCAGGGCACCTACCTTACTCAATAAGCCCTCGAGTGGTTATTTTATCTTATACTCACACATTCACACAAAGGTTTACTGGTAGAAGTTCCCGAGAATAGGGAAGATTACCCGCCCATACAATATTTTTAGTACTAAGCAGGAGAACCTAGGGTTTGGTTTTCAAATAGTTTTTGCACAAATAAAATATATGGAAAATGAGTAGTATTGTAGAGTCCTAAAGAATTATAGTAATTAAATAATAGAATAAAGGAGAGAAAGGGAATTTTAAAAGGGGTTTCAACAAGGTCTCGTTGACAAGTACAGAGTGCTCATTGACAAGCAGGCCTCTTGGACTCCTCGACGAGGACGTATGTTTTGTCGACAAGAAATTACCGAAAGGACTACTTCTATGGCCTAAAACTCTGATGAGGAGTAAGTATTCGTTGATGAACTCTCTTCATGTACTCGTTGACGAGGTGACGTGTCTCGTCAACGAATCTGCATTTTATAAATATGCCAACTTCGGATTTTCTACGAGAAAATTTTCAGGAAGCCCTCCCTCCCCCCCCCTCTCTCTCTCTCTATATATATATATATATATATATATATATATATATCTTTCTCTCTATCCTATGTCTCTCTCACCTTCTCTCTTCGAGTCCAGCTATGTTCTTTGCCGATTCGATGATCGAAAGTTGTCACGCTACTCCTGGGAAGATTCTCTTCAAGTCTGTTGGAGTAGTTCGTGGGTTAGGCCAACTTGGGCACCATCCCAAAATATAGGTAAGTTAGTTATTTTAGGTTTTATAAGTTATTTGGTGTTGATGGACAAGCAAAAATGCTTTAGATAGTATTATACTGAAGTTTGGTTGGGAAAAATGCAATTTCAAGGTGTTGTGTTGGGAAACACATGAGTGTAAATTTGGAGTATTTTGGTGGGCTTCACAGTAAGATAGGTAAGGGGATAAATTAAATCAATATTTTTCATGAAATTTCTATGAACTAAACAGCATTTATTTTCAAAAAAATATGTATGATATAGAATTATGTTTGGGAATACTACTGTTGAACAAGGAAATGTTTTTAACACATTTTATATGGAAATATGATTTCAAGATAAATTATGAATTTATAAGGCTATGAATATTCGTGTGGCATGAGTATAATTGTAACATCCTCAAAATTCTATCCATTTTTATATATATATATATCCATACCTAAGCAGCGGGAACATAAATCATACAACCATTCATATATATATACTATACAATACCAAAATCCAGTGTATATTCACCATAGCCATACAATACTAACCCCTCCAGCATCATCTACCCAAAAATATACACAACTCTGTAAAAACTCACCCTATAACCAGAGTAATCAACATTTCTTTATCCGCGAGCTTGATCTGCTCGCCTAACTGGCTCACCTGAAAAATGTTAAAGTAATGGGGTGAGTCGACATTCCGTAAGTGGAAATATGCTATTACTAGTGTGTGGCAACTAAGTTAAGAGTACTTTTAAATAGTAATTGAACTGTAATGCAATAAATAATCTGTAAAGCATATCTTTCTTTCACAATTTGAAATATACTGTATCGTCTGTATTTTTTACTTTTCATATTGATAATATCATACTATACTCATCATATACTGTAAAACTATATACGTATACATAACTGTGCTTTATCCCTGGGACTCTGTACGTCATGATTTGACCTCTCATAACAGGGTGTGTGGCTCGTAGGCGGGACTTCATCTGGTCGGCCCTCCACATAAGTCAATATACTCTACACTACCTCAGCCCAGCTAAACTGCATCCACTCCTAAGCTCAGGATTGGCTACTACCTCATCAAACCAGCCCCCTCCACCCAGTGAACTGGGGAGCTGCATACTCTCTGAGCACGGCTGACGATACCCACATACTATTTGGAGATATGTGGTTGCACTCTATCTGTATATAACAACAGTACCGTGCTCGGTATTCTATATCTGTACTATATTTGTCTGTAATCTTTCCACAAGGATCTGATACTATATATATATATATACTCTTTTACTGTTTTCATCATGTTTTCAAAATTACCATAACGATATCTTTCTGTACTGTAAATACTGTAATCTCTGTATACTGTATCTATAGCATCTTGATGCTACCTCTATATCTCTGTCTATATACTCTGTCTGTATACTCTGTATGTTATGGTAATAGGAAACATGGCATGCTATAACTCTGTATATACAGTTCTGTATAAAACTATGATATAATACTGATATGAATAAAACTGTATACATGTATATATATATATATATATATATATATATGTGTGTGTGTGTGTGTGTGTGTGTGTGTGTGTGTGTGTGTGTGTGTGTGCCTGTTTCATGAAACTACTCATATAAAAACTATATATTCATGTAAATTTCTTTGTATAATCTCCTTGAATATATATTTATATCTATGTATTCAGTATAGTATGGTACATTATAAAAGCTATATAAATTCTTCATCACATGAAAATCTACTCAGTCCACACAAGCATTTAAACTCATATTCTGTAAATACTGTATAATAATCTAGTATAAATATGTGTTTATGAAATCTCTGATAGCATTATAAAAACTCCTAACATAGCATATTTCTCTTACCTTAACTTCGAAAATCCCCTATAAAATTCTAGCTCTATACCCGCAGGGTTCTTAGCTCAACATCCTCAAAACACAATCCCCCAAAACAAAATGTCAGTATTTTCTTACCTACAACATTCCCTATAACTGTCAGAAGACCAAAAATGGGCTAAAAGGCCTTACCATGAGTTTGGGATGAATTCCAACTTGATCCCACCGAAGATCCGTCCCAGTAAACTCAAAGAGAACTCTGTCAGGAATGTCATGGTGGCTTTAAATCTTCGATCCGGCGAGGACTGGGCCCGGAAACGAAGAGAGAAGTGAGAGAGGGACGTAAAGAGAGAAAAGAGAAAGAGAGCGGCGTTGAAAATGGATAAAAATCCGATTTTTAGCTATTTATAGGTCTAGATTCGTCGATAAGACACATCACCTCGTCGACGAATCCTTCATTAAATTCGTCGAAGAAAACTTGTATTCATTAACGAAATTCAAAGCAACCCATTCTTCACTCGGTAGTTTCTCATCGACGAAACCCTATATTCGTTGACGAATTTCCTTATGCACTCGTCGACGAATCCCCTATATTCGTCGATGAATTCTGTGTAAAATTATGGGTTATTACAATAATATTCCCATGAAATTTATGTTATATTGAAATATTATAATTTTCCCAAGATAAGTATGTTATAGTAGTTTTCAGGAAAACCCTAAAAACAGTACCAGAAATATATTTTAAATATTATGTTAAATAATGTAAGAACGTATGTATATTATGTTATAAATTATGCCGACAAAAATGTCATGATTTTACGTTTTGGATTATGCTGGCGAAAATGCCGTGATTTTACATTATGAATTATGCCAGTATTGATGTCGTGATTATGTATGATATGTAAGAAATCATGATATATGTTTATGTCAGATATTACTCTGAATTATGAAACAGTTATGTTTAAATATGAAATGTATTATATGTTATCAGAACTCGGATAGCTTAGTTCAGTTTTATGAAGTACGGTACCGTAACTAGATGTTTATGATTATGAATATGTTAGTACTACCACACATCTTATGTAGAGTGTGGGAGATGGCAGTCGATGTGGCTTTATGGGAGTGTCATAGTTCCCTTGGTAGACCAGCATAGGTGGAACAGACCCATTGTACTTAGAGACTTATGTTTGATTTAGCATAGTCGGCCAACCATCGCAAGGTCCCATCTTCGGGCTGCACAACCCTATCATGTGGGGGGTAAGACATGACGATAGCTAACTAACAATCTATCCTGGGTAATTATTCAAGTATGATATGGTTATATAAGATGATACGAACTGTTTTTACCATATATGAAATATGTACTATTTATATGTATAACACAAAAATACACATGTTGTCACACACTGATATTAATTTGTCTCCCTTACTAAGAGGTGTCTCACCACAGCATTACAAATATTTTAGGAAATCTAGGTAGGAGTGTAGATAGAACCCCGCAGCAGTAGAAGTGGTTTGAGCTACCCTGTCTATAGGGTAAGTGGATAAGCTATGGTCAGTTGGATTTTTGGATAGAGACCCTAGGAGTACTTTTCGGTCTTTTCGATGGATGACTGTATATATATGTAAATAACAAATTTAGTAGAACTCTGGTATGGTTTATGGTGTTTATGACATATATATGATTTTATGTTTTCCGTTGCTTAGGTATTAGAGTTTTATGACAGATATATCTCTGGTACCCATGGGTCCAAGTTGATTACGACTATGACAGTTTAGTAGGAATATTATGTATGCTATTATGTGGAAAAGGAAAAAAAAAATATTGTAAAATAGGCAGGTCGTTACAATTATGTTCTCCAACAAAAATTTATGCAAATAAAAAATATTTGGAGAATTTAGGAGTTAAGTTCAAAAATTTTTCTATGAATACAAAAACAAAATACTCTCTTAAAAATGATTTACAAAAATAAATGAAAGACAGTTTGGATAGTGAAAAATTTGACCCCAAAATGATTTTTCAAGTAATAGAGTATATGGGGGAACATTGATTAGGAAAAAGATTTGAGAGAAAAGTTAGGCTAATCAAAGTTTCTAATTAAAGCAAATGAGGGGGTATTTATAGATTTTACGAAAATTATGACCGTTGGAGACATGCTCGGCATTTTGAAAAAGTTTAATTAAAAAATTAATGGCATTTTAGCCCTTAAAAAATTTCCAATCCGAGAGGTTGGTCGACCATATTAAAGGTTCGATCGACCATATTGATAAGTTCGGTCGACTGAGGAACTTTTGAAATACAGGTTTAGTCGACCGTCTTAGGGCGATATTGAACCCTTCGAGGTTCGGTCAACTAGGATATGTTTGATTGACCGAATTTAGAGGTTCAGTCGACCAAGCCATTTTTCAATTGGAAGTTCGGTCGACCAGAGCTTTGGGATTTCCCCACGTGCTAGTTCGGTTGACCAGGGTGTTGATGTTCATTTAAGGATGGTCGACCAGATGGTCAAACTTTTGACCCTTGGGAGGTTCGATCGACCGAAGGTCTATGAGTGTTCTGGTTCGATCGACCGAGTAGTCAAATAGTTGACTCTGGAAAGTTCGATCAATCGAAGCTTTTATATAGCTTCGGGTTCGATCGACCGAGGCCATTCAAATTGTGCATTTAAGTTTGGATTTTCATTTGAAGTCACCCCTATTCACATGATTATTACTTCTAAGATATGAGGCTTTTTCATGCAATAATTTAGGACCTATGGTCAGTCTAAGTTCTTTGAGAGTTAATCCCGAAAATCCGGCGTCATTCTGAGCATTTAGACAAACCAATATAATAAAACTGAAATACATTACAAATACAAATCAAATATTTCTTTTTCTTGTACTCTAAAGACTCCATGGAATACGCCAAATTTGTGCTTTAAGACCTGTCTTGGCTTCCATGTTCTCTTGATCTTATGTGTGACATGAATAATACATGTTCATGCACTAAAACACACATATGTAACATGTGTTTTGTTAGCATCAAAACAAAGATTGAACTCAAAAAGTTAACAAAAAGTATATTGTTCATGTTAACTCAATTGTCACACACTGGTAATAGCATATTTCATCTTACTGAGAGTTGTCTCATCCCAGTAATTTAATATATTTCAGGTGAACTAGCTAAACGAGCAAATTAGGCTCAGAGATAGAGGGGACATATATACCGCCCTATCAGAAGGGTAAGTGTATCCTGGGAGATGTATTTTTGTAGATACTAGATGATCCAATGGTGAATACTAGAGTGATGTATATATATGTTTTGGGAAGATAACGAATTATAGTATTGTAATTATGGTTATATGATTTTATGTTTTTCGTTGCATAGGTGTATTATTTTTTGAACAGGGTTTACTCGGTGCCCACTTTGGGACCGAGATGCTATAATAGATATTACAGGGGTATCAGAGTAATATAGATTACATCTAGAAAAAAAATGGTGTGAATTTCGGGGCGTTACAGTTTGGTATCAAAGTCTAGGTTGCTAGGTTATGTAGACTCTAGTGTACAGCAGAAAACAATACTAGAATATAGGAACAAAATTTTAGTGAGTTAATGTTAGGAAATTAAGATGAGAATTCAGGGTTCTATTTTGCAGTCTGGAAGCAAGAACTTCGGGGTGGTTTCTATGATTTTCCTGGGGTGACGATTTCAGGAAAACCATAACAAACTATCGTCAATTTCTATTTCCATATGGTAGGACTA
This sequence comes from Malania oleifera, assembly GCF_029873635.1. NCBI lineage: Eukaryota > Viridiplantae > Streptophyta > Magnoliopsida > Santalales > Ximeniaceae > Malania > Malania oleifera. The sequence goes on along the minus strand of NC_080417.1, from coordinate 111,407,993 downwards.
GACCTTAAATTAGTAATAGGTGGTACGAGAATATCTTAGTTAGATTAGTGTAAGAATAGCATTGTGAGTTTCGGATTCTCAGAATAATTTGATATTATTACAGGATGGACCCTGGAGGTAGTAGTGCTCACGCTAGCGGCGATGATGGTGCAGGGCCTTTTAATATAGGTGGCAGAGATTTAGATGCAGTTTTGTGCAGCGTAGCTTAGCAGGTTATGGCTGAGATTGCACGAAGCTCCAAGGAGCAAGGAGGCCTATCTACAAGTCAGAGGTGTACGATAGAGAAGTTTACCAAGATGAACGCTCCAGGGTTTTCAAGAGGAGCAGATCCTGCAGTTGCTGAGAACTAGATTATGGAGATCGAGAAAGTGCTAACGGTGCTCCACTACACTGATGAGCAGAGGGTCCTCTATGCTACGTACAAGTTGATATGCGAGGCCGAGAGATGGTGGACGGCTACAAAATTGTTGGAGAAGCAGAGACCCATACCAGTGGCTATGACCTGGTGCCGGTTCAGGGAGATATTTTTCGAAAGATATTTTCCTGCTACCGTTAGAGAGGCTAAGATAGTGAAATTTCTGAGTTTGGCCCAAGGGCAGATGACAATTCAGTAGTCTACGGCAAAGTTCATTGAGCTATCATGATTTTCTCCTTATATAGTACCAAACGAGGCTAAGAAGGCAAGAATGTTTGAAAAGGACTTGAGGCGGGAAATCCAAAAACAGGTAGTAGTTCTGAAAATGCAAGACTTCTCTGAACTGGTTGATAGGGCCACAGTAGCAGAGGAGAGCGAATAGAAAATGTGGGAGCACTGATCTAGAGAAAGAGGCACACACCTCTGGGTTTTCATAAGATTTCTAGCCGGGGCGGCTCGGGGAGAGGAGACCAGTACTGTGGAGGCCAGAGGCACATGACAGGATACCATGGTTTTCAGGGTGAGTAAACTTATCCCATCAGTCCTAGATATGGTCAGAGGCATATAAGTGAATGCAGGATGGGAGAGAACGTCTATTATTGGTGTGGGAGACCCGATCATATGGCTTGATCATGTTAGAGACCCCCGACCCACGCACCAGTTCACAAACCTTTCCAGGGAGGTTACTAGGCGCCCCATGGAGGCCAACAAAGGAACACAGCTCCGGGGAGGGTTTATGAGTTGACGTCGGAAGATGCTAAGGCTATCGGAGACGTTGTTACAAGTATCCTTATTGATTTACCATATAAAGTTGTTGTTTGACTCAAGTGCCATCCATTATTTTGTGTCATCAGGATATGTTAAATTATCTGGGGTTGAGACACAGTTGTTAGATATGGAGTTGTCAGTAGCCACACTTACTGGATCAGTAGTAAGATGTAGAAGGGTACTTAAAAACTATCCAATAGGTATTCGGGAGAAAGTATTACCAGTCGATCTTGTGGTATTAGATATGCAGGGGTTCAATGTGATATTGGGTATGGACTGGCTGGCAGATAATTACACCAGCATTGATTGCCATAAAAAAGAAGTGGTTTCAGACCCCCAGATTAACAGGAATTCAGATTCGTGGGATCACGTGTATGCACTTCGCCATAGTTAGTGTCGGCTATTCAGATGAGCAGGCTGCTCTAGGGTGGTTGCTAGGGGTATGTGGCTTATATTAAGTAAATGACAAAGGAAGAATTGAAACAAGTTGATATTTCAGTAGTCAGAGAATTTTCAGATATTTTTCCAAAGGAATTACCTAGTTTGCCACTAGATCGAGAGATCAAATTTTCCATGGACTTATTACCAAGGTCAGAACCAATATCTAAAGCGCCCTACAAATTGGCTCCAACTAAACTGAAAGAGCTAAAAGACCAGTTGCAGAAGTTATTGGATAAAGGATTTATCAGCCCTAGCGTGTCACCTTGGGGAGCACTAGTCTTGTTCGTGAAGAAGAAAAATGGGACTATGAGGATGTGCATTGATTATAGAGAAATAAATAAAGTGACAGTCAAGAACAAATATTCTCTTCCCAGAATTGATGATTTATTTGATCAGCTCCAAGGGACTTAGGTCTACTCCAAGATTGACCTTCGATCGAGATATCACCAAGTGAAAGTTAAAGCAGAAGACATGTCGAAGACAGCTTTACGAACTAGGTATGGGCACTACGAGTTCTTGGTGAAACCATTTGGATTGACTAATGCACCGGTAGTGTTTATGGACCTAATGAATCGGGTGTTCCATCAGTACTTGGACTAGTTTTTTGTGGTATTTATTGATGATATACCAGTCTACTCGAAGAGTTCTGAGGAGCACAAGGATCATTTGAGACTGGTGTTGCAGGTATTAAGGAAAAAGAAGCTTTATGCTAAATTCAAGAAATGTGAATTATGGTTGAGATAGGTCACTTTTCTCGGGCATGTGATTTCTAGGGATGGCATATCGGTGGATCCGAGTGAAATATAACTAATGGTGGATTGGGTGAGACTGTGGAATGTACAGGAGATCAGGAGTTTCCTAGGTCTGGCAGGATACTACCGGCATTTTGTGGATGGTTTTTCTAGATTATCGGGTCCACTAATACGACTCACGATGAAAATGTGAGATTTGAATGGACCAATGAGTGTAAGCAAAGCTTCCAGGAGTTGAAGTAGTTGCTGGTTACTGCACTAGTATTATCTATTCCATTAGGAGAGGATGGATTTGTTATATACAGTGACACATTCCAGAAAGGACTCAGGTGTGTGTTGATGCAGCGTGGGAAGGTTATTGCTTACGCTTCTCAGCAACTTAAGGAGTATGAAAAGAATTACCCGGTACATGATTTAGAGTTAGCTATAATGGTATATGCCTTAAAGATTTGGAGGCATTATCTTTATAGTGGGAGGTGTGAGAGCTTCACTGACCATAAAATTTTAAAGTACTTCTTCACCTGGAAAGAATTGAATATGGGACAGAGAAGATGGTTGGAGCTCATTAAAGATTATGATTGTACTATCAGCTACCACCTAGGGAAAGCAAACGTGGTGGCTGATGCTTTGAGCCAAAAACCAGTGGAAGCAACATTGTCAGTAGTGGGGATTCAGCATCCAATTCAGATGGATTTGGAGAGGCTCGGTGTGGAGCTAGTAAAGGATGATCATCAAGCATTCATTGTCAACCTAGTGTTACAGCCTACCTTGCAAGAGAGGATTAAAGCTGCTCAGAGAAATGACGCAAAATTAGCAGAGCTGATAGATAAAGTGCAGGACGGACAAGGGGAGGAGTTCAATTTTTTAGATGATGGAGCTCTAAGGTTCCATACCAAGCTATGCGTACCTACAGATTCTAATATTAGGAGGGCTATCCTAAAGGACGCACACAGATCCCTTAACGTAGTGCGTCTTGGAGGCGCTAAAATGTATCAGGACCTCCGACAGTCCTTCTGGTGGAGCGACATGAAGAGGGAAATAGCTGAGTTCGTGGACGAGTGTTTGAAAATGTGCCAATAGGTAAAAGCTGAGCACGAGAGACCAACGGGATAGTTGCAGCTGATAGCTTTGGTGCAATCCCAAGAGGGGGGTGAATTGGAAATTTAAAAATTTATGTCTAGCAGCACTAATACATAACCTAGGGTCAATCTATGCAATCATAAATAAAATATACACGTGTGGTAATATAAATTGCAGAAATATAAATAGTGCACTCACGATATGTTATCGGGGTTCGGCCAACTATGCCTACGTCCCCGCCTTGGCTCACCAATACAAGGATTCCACTATAAGCTCACTTTATGGGTGGAGCGGCACTGTTTACAACCAGGTAAATTAGTGGGGATGACCTTAACCTACACCTTACTAGGATGGTGCACCTAACTTTCCTAACCGGGTCTAAACCAATCCGGGACTATTTGACAAGGCTAGTCTCCCTCTTTAGGCCCACGCCTGGAATCCAACAAATATGAAATTTTGGGTACAAGCAAATGCTTCTTACACAAGCATATATGTACCACAATAATCAACACACTACCAAATGATAAGATATAATAAGCTCAATGTAGTCTTAATGTCTACTCTCAAAGATTAATGCAAAATGACAATCAGTTCGTGAGAGTGTATGTGAAAGGATCTTTGTGTCAAAATAATAGTATCAATCACAATGCAGCAACAAAATCTTAAGCACACTTCATGTAAGAACCCAACCCAAGATAGGTGTATTAAATAAATAAGAAAAGAGAACGAAAATCAAAAAGGTAAAATCAGCAAGGCTCGTCGACGAGGCTTCTTTTCTCACTGACGAAGTCTCTTGTGCAGCTCAGTGATGAAATTCAGTAACTCGTCGATAAGGACATACAGAGGGATTTTGGGAAATTCTAAAATCTCAAGTTCGTCGACGAGTCCACCTTGACATCGACGAACTTCCTTCTGCGACTCGTCGACAAGGACGCTGTCTCGTCGACGAGGCTGGCCAGGTTAACTTGGTTATAAATATCTTTTAGCTTTGCTTAAGAGTTAAGAAACCAAACTTCTCTCTCTCTCTCTCTCTCTCTCTCTCTCTCTCTCTCTCTCTCTCTCTCTCTCTCTCTCTCTCTAAGATTTAGGGGCATTCGTTACCTAAATCAATGATCTGACGTTGCTACGTAGATCAGGAGGAGAATCTCTACATTTATAGGAGGATCAGAATTTTGTTTCGAGGATTTCGGGTTTTGACCCAGAATCGAGGTAAGGGTCTGATTTCGTTTTCGTTTCGGCATGTATGTAGTAGTGAGAATTATAGTGAAGTATAGTTCTTTGATGTTTAGGTTTTGGGAACTCGGTTCGTAGTTTTGGAGCCGTAGACTTTGGGTTTTGGTATTTGGGGAAAGGTAAGAGGATTCTGTTTATATCAGTTATTTTTGAAATTGGAATCAGAAACTTAGAGTTTACGATTGTATGTATATTTTTTCTACTTATTTGAGAACATCTAACGGGTAAAAATACAGGATTTTCGGGTTATAGTTTTTGGGGAAAGTTGGGGGTCTCAGGTATCATCTTTGTTCCTATTGGAAAATTGTATATTTGTATAAACTATGGTATTGATATGACCGTACCTATATTTGTATTAAACTATATTCTCGAATTGAAAACGATATGTTTTGTTGTATACCCAAATAAGTGTGGAATGAATTGTTGTATGTAAAATGTTCCAGGTTTGTGAAAATAGTTGTAATGACCCGAAGAATAATGGTATTTAAATAATAAAAAGGGAGGGAAAATGGAAACAAAAATAGAATGAGGCAGTAGGCTTCGTCGACGACGTTGCACTTTGGATGTAATAACCCGAAAAATTTACTCAAGGCCTCGTCAACGAACACAAGGAGTTCGTCGATGAGCGCATAAGGGGGCCTCGTCGACGAAGCCAGCTGAAATTCATCGATGAGGAAGGAGGGTTTATCGACGAAATTATTTAAGGACTCATCGACGAGATGACATGTCTCGTCGATGAATCCAGGCCTATAAGTACTTCTAAAATCAGATTTTGACAGAATTTACAGCGCAGGAATCCTCTTTTTCTCTCTCTATGCCCCTTTCCCCTTCTCTCTTCGATCCCGACTCCGTTTCTCGCTAGATTGAAGATCTAAGGCCACCACGACGGTCCTGGCGAAGTTCTTTATAAGTTTGCCGGAGCTGATCGTGGAAGAAGTTGGTTTGAAATTCATTCCAAATTCAGGGTAAGGTGTTTTATTCAGAATCTACTTTCCCTACAGTTATAGGAAATATTGTATGTAGGAAAATACTGATGTTTTGTTCTGGAGGATGTCATTTTCAAGGTGTTGAGTGGAGAACCCTACGGGTATAAGGCTAGAATTTAGTAAGGGCTTTTCAAATTTAAGGTAAGGGAAATATGCTATGCTAGCGATTTTTAATAGGTATACAAAATATTATGAATGTGCATTTACAATCATGCAGGTTAAATTATTTTTCATAGAATTATGAATATTATCTTTATAAGTAGAATTACAAAAATTGAGCATGGAATTGTGTTTACTCAAATATGTGGCATGAGTTTATTACAAGTATAGTATGTAGTTTTTTACAGTATTACAGATATTCAAATATTTTAGATTATTAGCAATGAATGAGACTTACAGTATTTCTCAGAATAACATGATTTCTAAACCATAACACTCAAATAGATTTTACAGATATTATAGACAAATAGTACATATATTACCAATAAATTTTATAGATATTACAGACAGAGTATACAAATATTATATACAGACATTACAGATAGTATAGACAGAAATCATTTATGATACAAACAGATATTATTTATAGATCTCAGTCAAATATCTCAGATATTACAGCTCAGAATTATAGTGTTATGGTTGTTTTTAAAATCATGTTAAAAGCAGCAAGATATTTATATATGTATACAGTATTACATGATATCAAAACCCTGTGAAAATTACAGACAGATAAATATATAGCAGAGCACGATACCATTGCTAGTACAGAATAGAGTGCAACCACATAACTCAGATAGTATGTGGATTCCGTTTAGCCGAGCTAGGAGAGATTGCAGTCTCCCCAGTGAGCTGGGTTGCTGTGGTCGGTTAGACGATGTTAGAGTTTGGAGATTGCTCAAAGAGATTGCAATGGGCTAAATTAGCGGATGTATAGATATAGATTGACTTGCCTAGTAGGCCAACCAAAGTAAGTCTAGCCTACGGGCCACACAACCATATGAGGGGTTATATCATGATATACAGATCTCAGAGTATAGCATAAGTTCCTATGTACAAATATATCACACAGCAGCAGATTATATTATTATATTAGCAGTATGTTCTGATAGCACACTCAGATACTCAGTTATATTTTTTTTTTAAATTACATTAATTATATCTGTACAGTTTCTCAGTTTTCTCAGATTTACAACATCAGTATTATTTCAGTATTTTAAATATATAACTCAACTGCCACACACTAGTAACAGCATATTTCCACTTACTGAGCGTTGTCTTATCCAAGTGACTTATTATTTTTCAGGAGATTCGGTTAGAAAAGTAGATCAGGCTCGCGGTTAGAGTTTGACTCGAGCTGCCCTTGTTGAAAGGATAGGTATATTTTGGTACCAGTGTTTTGGGGTAGTACTCAGATTGTGATAGCGTCACTAGGCATTTAGTATTGTAAGTAAATTTCAGAATATTATAGTTCTCTGGTATTGTATATAGTAGTTCCCAGTTTTTGTTTACCGCTGCCTAATTTTGTATGATGTACAGAGTCTTCCCCAGTGCTCCTTTAAGCCTGGGATTTTATCAGTAGTATTTCAGAAAGATGATATTATGATATATAGAGAGGAAAAAAAATTCTAAATAAGTAGTAGGTCGTTACAGTTTGGTATCAGAGCCTAGGTTATTAGGTTCTGTAGACTTTAGAATGCAGCAAGAACAATACCAGAATATAGGAAAGGAATTTGAGGTTGTGTTCTGTGGTCTGAATACAAGATTTTCGTGATGGGTTCTGTGTTTTTTCATAGGGTGATGATTTCAGGAAAACAATAGTAAACTATCGACGAGTCGTGTGTTTGGGTTGCAGGATTGGATTTTGGGGTAAGAACTGGGTTGTTGTCTGAATAAATTAGATTTGTATGAAAGATAGGATGCTGAAACAATGTTCTATGTATTTTCAAGATGGACCCAGGGAGCAGTGGTACAGATGTAAGGGTGACAGACTAGGACCTTCTAGTATGGGAGGTGGGGATACAGAGGTCGTTTTGCGCAGCGTCACTTAGCAGGTAATGGCTGAAATGGCTAGGAGTGGGGGAGAGCATGGCTACACGATCGAGCAATTAACATGGATGAAGCCTCCATTCTTTGTTGGGGGACCTGACCCGATTGAAGCTGAGAACTGGGTTCAAGATGTTGAGGAGATTCTAGCAGTACTGGCTTGTATAGATGAGGCAAAGCACTGGTGGAGCTCAGCGTGATTGATTGAGGAGCAGAGGCCAGATCCCGTGCCAGTATCTTGGAGTCAGTTCAAGGAGTTATTCTTTGAGCGATATTTCCCTGCTATCGTTCGGAGCACGAAGGCAACTGAATTCCTGCATTTGGCTCAGAGGCATATGACAGTATCCTAGTATGCTGCCAGATTTATTGAGTTATCACATTTCACCCCACATTTAGCACTAGATGAAGAAAAGAAAGCCCAAAAGTTCAAAGAAGGCCTAAGACAAAATTTATTTGAGCAAGTTATTGGCCTCCGAGCTCAAACGTTTGTTGAGGTGGTGGATAGAGCTGCTATCATTAAGAGTGGTATGCAGAGAGGTACTGTAACTTAGGGCCATAGGAAGACCTCTACGACTCAAAATCTACAGGCAAGTTCTAGTCGAGGGCCATGGAGAGGAGATCGATATGGAGGCAGTCAAGGGCGGACGATGGGCCGTGGTGGACCTCAGGGTGGATGAGTTGTTCCTACATGTCCTAGGTGTGGACGTAGATTTTCGGGTGAGTGTCGGATGGGTGAGGATATTTTCTATAGATGCGGGAGATCCTGGCACCGATTGTGGTCGTGTTAGGGATTTCCAGCTCAGGCACCAGCTCCCAAACCGTACAGGGGTGGTTTTCAGGCTTCCTGAGGAGGCCAGCAGAGAAATACTACACCGGCGAGGGTGTATGCGTCGACGCCGGGTGATGCAGATGCAACTGGTGACGTAGTTACAGGTACCTTTATTGCTTTCTCATATATAGCTATTATTTTATTTGATACAGGTGTCACCCACTCTTTTGTTTCTGTGATATATGCTAAAGTAACGGGGTATAAGGCACAATTGTTAGGTGTTGGGTTAGCTTTAGCTACTCTGACTGGGTCAGTAGTGAGATGTAGAAGGGTACTCAGAGATTTTCTAGTAACTATTCAGGGAAAGATATTGCCAGCTGATTTGGTGATATTAAATATGCAAGGATTCTATATAATTCTGGGCATGGACTGGTTGGCATATAATCACGCTAGTATTGACTGTCATTTGAAAGAAGTAATTTTCAGTTCTCCAGGCGAGCCAGAATACAGATTTCTTGGTTCCCGGGTATGTTCTTTGCCACATCTTGTGTCGGCTATACAAGTGAGAAAATTGATTCAAGAAGGTTGTCAAGGATTTGTTGCTTATATTAAAGAATTTCCAAAAGAAGAACTGAAAAAAACTAACATCCTTGTGGTCAGAGAATTTTCAGAAGTATTTCCAGAGGAATTGCCTAGTTTGCCACCGGATAGTGAAGTTGAGTTTACAGTGGATCTTCTACCGGGGTCAGTGCCAGTATCTAAAGCTCCATACCGAATGGCCCCAGTTGAGTTAAAGGAATTAAAGGATCAATTGCAAGAATTAATGGATAAGGGGTTTATCAGGCCCAATGTGTCGCCCTGGGGAGCATCAGTTTTGTTTGTGAAAAAGAAAGATGGGACCATGAGGATGTGTATTGATTACAGGGAGATAAATAAACAAAAAGTTAAGAACAAATATCCTCTTCCCAGGATCGACGATTTGCTTGATCAGCTCCAAGGGACCCTGACTTATTCTAAAATCGACCTGCGGTCGGGTTATCATCAGGTGAAAGTGAGAGCAAAAGATATATCGAAAACCACATTTCGAACCAAATATGGGCATTACGAGTTCCTGGTGATACCATTTGGATTTACTAACACACCAGCAGTATTCATGGATTTAATGAATCGGGTGTTCCATTAATATTTGGACCAGTTTGTGGTTATCTTCATTGATGATATACTGGTCTATTCAAGGAGTCTCAAGGAGCACAAGCATCATTTTAGGTTGGTGCTACAGATATTGAGAGAAAGGAAATTGTAGGCAAAATTCAAGAAATGTGAGTTTTGGCTAAGGCAAGTTACTTTTTTGGGCCATGTAATCTCTGGAGCAGGTGTATCAGTCGATCCAGGTAAAATAGAAGTAGTGGTGAGTTGGGAAAGACCAGGAAGCGTTCAGAAAGTCATGAGTTTTCGAGGTTTAGCAGGCTACTACCAACGTTTTGTTGATGGATTTTCCAATTTGTCAGGTCTGTTGACGCGACTCACAAGAAAGAATGTAAGATTTGAATGGACTAACGACTGCAAGCATAGTTTTCAGGAATTGAAGCAAAAGTTGGTTACTACCCTAATGTTGGCTATCCCATCAGGGAAGGACGGATTTGTGATATATAGTAATGCATCCCTGAAAGGGCTTAGGTGCGTATTGATGCAGCACGTCACGGTCATTGCATATGCTTCTAGACAGCTTAAAGAATATGAGAAGAATTACCCTGTGCATGATTTGGAGTTAGCTACAGTAGTGTACGCTCTTAAGATCCGGAGGCATTATCTGCATGGTGGAAAGTGAAATTTTTACAGATCACAAGAGTATGTTTCTTCACCTAGAGAGAATTGAATATGAGACAAAGAAGGTGGCTAGAGCCTATTAAAGATTATGACTGTACTATTAATTACCACCCAAGGAAAGTGAATGTAGTAGCAGATGCGCTAAGCAGAAAATCAGTGGGACCAGCACTAGCAGCCATAGAGATTTAGCACTCGATCCTGATGGATTTGGAGAGACTCAACATAGAGTTGATAAAGGATACTCCTCGGGGTTTTGTTGCCAGCCTGATAGTATAGCCTACACTATATGAAAAGATAAAGGCCGCTCAGGGTGATGACGCGGAGTTGGCAAAGGTAATGGCTAGGGTGTGAGATGGTTAAGGAGAGGAGTTCAGCATATCAGATGACGAGGCTTCTTTTCTTATCGAGGCTTCTTTTCTTATCGATGAAGTCTTTTGTGCAGCTCGGCGATGAAATTCAGTAGCTCGTCGATGAGGAGATACAGAGGGATTTTAGGAAATTCTAAAATCTCAGGCTCGTCGACGAGTCCACCTTGACATCGATGAACTTCCTTCTGTGGCTCGTCAATGAGGACGTTGTCTCGTCGACGAGCCTGGCCGGGTCAACTTGGTTATGAATATCTTTTGGCTTTACTTAGGAGTTAAGAAACCAAAATTCCCTCTTTCTCTCTCTCTCTCTCTTTCTCTCTCTCTCTCTCTCTCTCTCTCTCTCTCTCTCTCTCTCTCTCTCTCTCTCTCTCTAACTCACACACATACTCTCTCTCTCTCTCTAAGATTTTGAGTTGTTCATTACTCGAATCAACGATCCGACATTGCTACGTGGATCAGGAGGAGAATCTCTACATTTATAGCAGATCGGAATTTCTTTTTAAGGATTTTTGGGTTTTGACCCAAAATCGAGGTAAGGGTCTGATTTCGTTTTTGTTTCGATATATATGTAGTAGTGAGAATTATAGTGAAGTATAGTTCTTTGATGTTTAGGTTTTGGGAACTCGGTTCGTAGTTTTGGAGCAGTAGAGTTTGGGTTTTCGTATTTGGGGAAAGGTAAGGGGATTCTGTTTATATCAGTTATTTTTGAAATCAGAATCGGTAAACCTATAGTTTACGATTGTATGTATGTTTTGGCTACTTATTTGGGAAAATCTATCGGGTGAAAATACGGGATTTTTGGATTACAATTTTTGGGGAAAGTTGGGGGTCTTGGGTATCATCTATGTTTCTGTTGGAAAATCGTATATTTGTATAAACTGTAGTATTGAGATGATCGTACTTGTATTTGTATTAAACTGTATTCTCGAATTGAAAATGATATGTTTTGTTGTATATCCAAATAAGTGTGGAGTGAACTGTTGTAAGTAAAATGTTCCAAGTTTGTGAAAACAGTCATAACGGCTAATTATCGTAAGCTAAGTGGTATAGGAACATGAGTTCCAAAATGTTCCAGGTTTTGTGAAATTGCCACGTCTCCGCTAATTACCATGGGCAAATGCCATGTCTCAGCTAAATACCATGGGCAAGAGTGTCCGACTTTATATCCAAGGTTGTGAATTATCACATGTTTGTTTTGGTTGGTCACCGATGGGTGTGAGTGGACACCATATTAGCAATGATATCGCTGTGGGGTTTCGGCTAATCCCAGGGTATCGGGTGCTTTTTTTAATGCGGCCGGTTTCGGCCGAAGAGTGTAACGACACTGATCATATGTTTTGTATCGTATGTACTGGAACTAGATTGTGAAAATATTGGAACTATATTTTGTTATTTTTTATGTCTAAATAACACTTATGTGCCACACACTGATATAACATGTTTCTTCCTTACTGAGAGTGTCTCACCCCGAATATACAAATATGTTTTAGGTCTTTCAAGTAGCCGAAACTAGCGTCTTAGCGTTCGAGAGCGTGGTTGTCGATTAGCTGCGTATAGTACTTGAGTAAGTACTAATTTTTGTAACCGGGTGGTCATTATTGGGTTTTGTAGACACACGGGGTATGTACTGCATTTTGGAGCATAGACTCTGGTTATGTGTAAACCCTGGTATGGTACGTTGTATGTATTAGAAAGAACATTTCTGTTGCGTATGTGATGTGTATGTATGTGTATGTGAATGTGTATAGGGTATACGTGTACCCCACGGGATCAGACCCTCATTCAGTGTAGTATCATGTATGTTTTAATTGATACAGATACAGATTAAGTTACTAAATTAACACCTGGGGCCCATCTGCGGGTTCGGGGCGTGACGCTTCAAATATCCTTAACAAATATTTTTCTCAAGATAAATCACAAGATATATTTTAAATTAGTTTGTAAAATAGTATTTATCTCAAGCACACTTCAAATACCTTCAGCAAATATTTTTCTCAAAATAAACCACAAAAGATATTTGAAATCGATTTGTAAAATATTATTTCACAACCAAAACACAATACGAACTCTTGAGTATTACAATGAATATTTAAAACTCACAAGCTCAAAGAAGTTTTCCTACGGAAGACTTATAAATGAAGTCTCCTAGAAAAACATGAAGCTTACTCTCTACGAAAAATAAATCTCAATCAAAAAAAACAAGTGAGAGTTTAATTTAATGAGATGAACACAAGAGCACTCTTACTAAGTGGTATTTGCAATATGGATGAGTAAGAATGAGTGTAGGAAGCTTGAATATGAGAAATAGGCTTTTTGAGATTCAAAGAGTATTTGCTAATTATGTTTGCTAATCTCATACTAATTTTTGCAAATGAGGGGATATATATAGACTTCCCCAAAATTATAACCGTTCAGGACATATGAGTCACTTTTGTAAAAGTTTAAGTGAGGTTAATAAAAATAACGGCGTTTTTAACCTCAATAAATTTTGACAACCCAAAAGGGTCGGTCGACCATCTTAAGGGTTCGGTCGACCATAGTGCCAAATTTGGTCAACCAAGGAAAATTTGATCTTTGTGTTCGGTCGGCCATTTATAAGGTGATTCCACAACCTCCGCAGTTCGGTCGACCGAAGTGAGTTAGGTTGACCGAATTGGTCGAACTTCGGCTGATCGAACTGGTCGAACTTGGTTGATTGAGATATTTTGAACTTAAGGGTTCGGTCAACCAGGAGATTGGAATTTCTCACATGGGGGTTCGTTCGACCAGGGCGTTGCCTATATATTTCCGATCGATTGACCGAAGGGTCAACTTGTTGACCCTATAGGGGTTCGGTTGACCGAAGATCTCAGTGTAATTGAGTTCAATCGATCGAACATGCCATCCTTGGGCATTTCAATTTTTTTCCCTTTATTAAATTGTCCCTAATTATATGATGTTTATTTTTAAGACTATGGGGGCTATTTTTATGCAATATTTAGGGTCCTATAGACAATCTATGGCCTTTGTGAGTTAACCCCAAAAATCTGGCATTGGTCGACCATCCCTAAGGTCATTTAATAATCCTTTGAGCTTATCTACCTTATCAAGCATGTAATGCATTGATTATTATAGACCATTTCCTATTTACTATTACAGACTCAAATAAAACTCAACTAAATTGCAACAAATAAATGTTCTGGGTCTTTATCTTCTTCAAGTTCATGTGTGTGCACGATATGATACTTCCAATTGATCCTACACACAAACTCATCAACCATTAAATATCAAAGTATTTGTCATAATCAAAACCGAATATGACCTATAAGGTCAACAATCTCGTCCTTTTTTTATGATAACAAATACCTTATGCAAAAGTGGGTACAACCAAGAAAGGCTCCCCCTGAAATTATGCATAAGAGAAATGTAAAGATTTGAAAAGTTCAAACATTTTCCTAAGCACCCAATTTTGCCTCTTCTCCCCTTTGGGCAATAGTAAAAAGGGTCATGAAAAATTTGAAATACATAGCAGGGCATGGAGTGAGAATCATTTAAATACAAGATACGGTTAGGAAAAATTTTAGAAATTTCAGCAGTATGTCATTTGAAAACAGAACATTTTTCCCAAAAATACCTATATAGAATGACTAGTCATTTAAATTCAAAATGTCATAACAAACCAGGTCAAACTGGAACTATTCATAAATCATTGCAGTTCAAGCAGTACATAAGACCCGCAAACAGAATGGAGTTCAGAACATGCGATATATGATAGCAAAGAGTGGATTTGCAAATAAAATTAGTCTAACAGTTTGTATACATTTTCATGTGAAACCACCAAACCAGTTATGCAACTCTAAAACATATATGTATATAATAATAATAATAATAATAATAATAATAATAATAATAATAATAATAATAAGGTAAGAGATAAAGAGTTTTAGTTTTGAAATTAGTTCTTACCATAAATAAAAATCTATGTAAATAAATAAATAAATATATATATATATATATATATATATATATATATATATATATATATATTCCCCTTATGATGTTTGCTTAAAGTGTTGGGGATTGCTTGCCAAAAAAAAAAAGAAAAATTTAATGATCATACAAGCAAGCAACATTTTTCTGGTTTGTTAATTAAGCATACAAACTGAAATATAACCAAAAAACCACAATCATGATGATCCTAAAGATTTAATAATCACATGCAAGATCATATGGCAAACACAAACAACTTGTGGCAAAGTAATATATATCAACTTAAGATTTTGACAAAGATCATTTCATTTAAGCACATGCCACAGTGAATCACAACAAATATCTAAGCCTCAAAATTTGGGGAGCACATCAAGATGGAATTTTATTTTGGATGCTCCCTTTATCGATTTGAATTATAGCTTAGATGAAATAAGGAATTGATTTCGTTAGATATGGCAAAGTATAAACGAGCACTCAAACAATTCTTCAACAACTATATTGGATATTTATTAACCATATTCATCTCTAATCAGTATAGTCGACCCTATAAGCCATAGATGCATCAGAGAATGTATATTAAGGCATGCTTTAGAATTAATGACCTATAAATTGATGAAGACCGTCAGCGTTGCATGGACAGAATGCTATTTGGGTGGTCGTTGATTGATTGACGAAGACCGCTCATTTTCTCCCTATCAAACTCAACTACTCTATTAGTATACTAACAGAGTTATACATTCAGGAGATAGTTCAACCTCATAGTGTGCTAGTATCTATAGTTTCATACCGAGACCCACGATTTACATCGCGATTTTGGAAGAGTTTGCAGGAAGCTTTGGGGTCTCAATTATCATTCAGTACAAACTTTCATCCTCAGACTGATGGGCAGATAGAGAGGATGATCCAGATACTTGAGGATATGCTACGAGTGTGTGTGTTAGATTTTGTGGGTAGTTGGACCTAGTATATGTCACTAGTAGAATTCGCGTATAATAACAACTATCAGGCCAGTATTGGGATGGCACCTTACAAGGCATTATATGGTAGGAGGTGTCGTTCTCCACTATGAAATGGATGAGATATGAGTTTTAAGACCAGTGTTAGTACAGCAAGCGTACGATAAAGTTCGACTTATTAGAGATAGAATCAGTGCAGCTCAGAGTCAGCAGAAAAGTTACGCAGATATTCGCCACTGGAAGTTGGAGTTTGATGTGGGAGATTAGGTGTTTTTGAGAGTAGCACCACTAAGAGGGGCTATGAGGTTTGAGAAAAGGGTAAGCTAAGCCCTAAGTTTATTGGCCCATTCGAGATACTTGAGAGAGTGGGTTCAGTCGCCTACAAGCTAGTTTTACCACTAGCTCTATCCATGATTCATGACGTATTTCATGTTTCTATGCTAAGGAAATACGTCCCAGATCCCTCCCACGTGATCAGCCACAAGGAAATAGAGCTTAAAGATACTTTAGCATATGAGGAAACACTAGTGAAAATTCTAGACAGAAAAGAACAGGAGTTGCGCTCCAAAACAATTCCACTAGTAAAAGTCCTAGGGGGGAATCATGCAGTGAAGGAGGCCCTGTGGGAACTAGAGGAGGAGATACGAAAAGAAAAAAAACCCACATCTGTTCAGAGGGGACCAGCATCAAACAGAAAAATGAACAATAATAATTTAGGTAAAGTAAATATAGCATGGTTTTATTATATGCAGAGCAGGATAACGTATGTATAAGTTGTACTTTAGATTATAGAATAAGTAGTATTCTTGGTTTAGGGGAGAATAGAGATAAAGGAAAATTAAAAAGGGACAAAACAGGGTTCATCAATGAACGCCCTGGTTTCGTCAACGAACTCCCTTATATGGTTCGTGGACGAGCTTCAGTGCCTCATCAACGAAGAGATACCGAGAGGGGGAAATTCAAACCCTTTAGTTCATCGAAAAACTCATCATCCTCATCGACGAACTCCCTTCATAAGTTCGTCAACGAGTCTACGTGTCTTATTGACGAAGTCACGTGGAACAACTGCCTATTTATAGCCAAAAATTCATTTTTCAGCACGAAATTCTTCTTTTCCCTGTTTCTCTCTCTCTAAAATTCAGTTTCTCCACCTTCTCTCTAAGATTTCGGTTTCTTTTTTTCCTACTTCGACGATCAGAAGTTACCATGATGATCCCGGGAAATTCTCTACAATTTAGTCGGAGGTTATTTTAGGGTTTTCATGGTTATCAGACTTTTTTAAACCCAGATCTTGAGTTAGATGAAAATATACTGAAGTTTGAATTGATTAAACTAGGGTGTTGTGACTTCAAGGTTTGGGTTTCCAAAGACCACAAGCATGGGTTGAGGATCTCAGCGGGTATTATCTTTAGGAACCCAGGTAAAATGATAAATAGTTTATAGTTTAGGAAATTATGAATACGCATGATCAGGAAAGATGTGAGTATGATAAATTA
Organism: Malania oleifera; assembly: GCF_029873635.1. Taxonomy (NCBI): domain Eukaryota; kingdom Viridiplantae; phylum Streptophyta; class Magnoliopsida; order Santalales; family Ximeniaceae; genus Malania; species Malania oleifera. The sequence continues at coordinate 111,390,890 of NC_080417.1, read as the reverse complement.
TTCTGGACATTCAGTTGTTTGAAAGGGGGATATGTGTGTGTGTGTGTGTGTGTGTGTGTGTGTGTGTAATTTCAGGGTTCTAGAATCATAAACGTCGTAGGCGTGAGTTAGAAGTCGGTAAACGAGTTCAGTCAGCCAGGTCTCGTAATTTAGAAAATTTTACCAGTAAATTATAATATTTGATTATGAATTTCAGAGTATGATTATTAAACAAGTCAGAGCATAAAAATTATACAGTTTCACGTATTTCAGAACATCAGTTTTATTCATTTAATTATGTGGCATGAGTAAATATCAGTTCAGTATAGAATTTATACAACTTTCAAGTATCATGATTTTCAGTATATATAATTATTCAAAAAGATGTTTTACATAATTCACAAAATCATGATTTATAGTACACACACAGAAAAACATTTTACAGCATTTTCAGTATACCATGATATACAGATTACAGAACCATAGTGTTCAGATATTACAATTTATTCAAATCAGACATTACAATATATTCAAATCAGCTTTTATAGTGTTATGGCTATTACAGTTGAAACTGAATCATGGTAAAACAATAAGATATATATAGAATAGTATTATACAGTATCAGACGCTAATGGATCAAATCATATTTCAGAGCACGGTACCGTAGCTATTTCAGATTCAGAGTGCAACCACATATCTCAGATAGTGTGTGGATTTTATGAGTAGTCGACCGTGCCTTGGGAGAGATTGCATACTCCTCGGTAGTCTGGATTGAGGCAACCGGTCTGACGACAGAGGTTTCAGTTGACTTATCCTAGTAGGCCAACTAGTGTTAAGTCCCACCTATGAGCTGCACAACCTTGTTTTAAGGGGTTAAATCATGACATACAGCCATTCAGGGAAGTTTTCACTGTTATATATATATATATATATATACAGATTTACAGAAATCAGCAGATATACCTATAGATACTAAAAGTATGATTAAATAGAAAGTTCAGAAACAGTTGTATTTTAAGCCACATAGGTGTGAGTCATACTGTATTATATTTTGGCATACTATTTCAGCATCAGTAGATTAAAAGTATACTGTTCATGCAAACTCAGTTGACACACACTGGTAATAGCATATTTCATCTTACTAATTGTTGTCTCATCCCAATAATTTAATATATTTCAGGTGAACTAGGTAGATGAGCAGATCAAGCTCGGAGATAAAGGGGACATATATACTGCCCTATCAAAAAGGTAAGTGTATGCTGAAAGATGTATTTTTGTAGATACTAGATGATCCAGTGGTGAATACTGGAGTGATGTATATATATGTTTTGGGAAGATAACAAATTCTGGTATTGTAATTATGGTTATATGATTTTATGTTTTCGTTGCATAGGTGTATTATTTTATGAATAGGGTTTTCTCGGTGCCCATTTGGGACCGAGATGCTATAATTGGTATTACAAGGGTATTAGAGTAATATAGATTACAGCTAAAAAAAAAAATAGTGTGAATTTTTGGGGCGTTACATGCATGAAATAGTAAGTGCACGTCCTTAATTGTGCGAACAAAAAATGTAGAGACTAAAATAGATTTTTCTTAATAGTACATAGTCTAACTTATGATTTCACTCTTTTCCCAATCTTGGTGGGAAAGAATTATTCATTCTTTCTAATAGTTTGTTCAATTGAGAAATAGTAATATTAGAGAATATTTTAATATATTTTTTTACAAATATATATGATTGATTTTGTACAAAGTAGATATTTTTCATTAGGGAAAAAAAAATTTCTTCATGGTGTATATGGATATTAATCTTATTTTGGTCGAAAAAAATTGTTTGTTTTTATCACTTGGTAATGTTATTTCTTACCGTAGCAAATATCCAAAAATTAAAATTTTCTTTCACTATTCCCTTCTTTATTATTTAACGATCATCACGTCATTTTTTTTTTTAATAAAAATGATGATTATTATGTCACTTTTGCACCCATTGCTGCTTTTTGTTTGTTTTATTCTAGACAGAGCCACTTTACTGCTTTACTCGTCGATTGGTTGATTTAAAAGTCAATTAAAGATTAATAAATGGGTCAATACTATTGGAGTTTCGAAAGTTTCCTTTTGGAATTTTTTTACTTTTAAAAATTGAATAATAGTTTTTTAACAAATATACATGATTGGAAATATATATTTTGTCTTTAGTTGGTGGGAAATATTATTTTTATTTCTAATAATTTATTTAATATAGAAAAACATTTTTTCTAAAATGTTTAGTTTTTTTTTTTTTTTTTTTTTGCAATAGGAAGTTGGTATTCTTGATTGGAAAAAAATAATTTTTTTTTCTTGATGGTGTGTATTAGCAACACAATCTCCTCAATCAATTTCATTCATGAAGAAATTAATTCCACCCATGAAGACACTTCAATTCCATCCATGAAGAAGCTTCAGAAAATTTTTAACATTCAAATCGTTGCTGCACACTTATTGAAGATCTAATTCCAATATTCAAGGAGCCAAATTTTTGAAATATAAAATGCTACAACTGTATCATTCATCCCCTATAAATACCCATACTTGTGTCCTCTCTAAAGTATGTAGTGTTTACGGCTCAGTATTGAAATAAAATTATTATTCTTCTTCTTGTTTATGTTTTTCTTTAGTGAAGGTGCCTATTGTCATATTGTCCCTACTTTGATGGAAAGGAATTTTTTTTTTTTCTAATAGTTTATTTGAGAGGGAAGAACTAATTAATTTTAAAAAAAAAATTTAATATTTTTTTTTAGAGAAAATGCTCTTGCTCCTCTAAACTATATCATTCATTATAAATAGCCTCTTAAACTTTTACAAGCTACACTTATGCTCCCTAAACTATTAAGGGGATAACAGAGTTAATAGCTGTTAACTAAAATAAACAAAAATACTTTTATACACTTTTGTTTTAATTTCACTCTATCTAAGTTGGTTGCAACTTCTCAACGGCAAGAATCAAATAATCGCAGGACTAATTAAATTGTTGTAAAATTTCAAATATCATTTTTATTTATTATGTATAAAAATACATTAAATTTTATAAACAAATAAATAAAATATTCCATTTATCAAGTTAAATTATTTTTTAATTAATTTTTTTTAGATAGTATAATATAATTCATACGTTATGTTATGTGAATAAGTAAAAATATCAATATATAGTATATGCTATTTTATTAATATATATTAATTTGGATATAATGTATTTTTATTTTATAAAATTAATTATTTAATCCTTGAATTTTTTATCCTTTTTTTATTATTATAGTTCAATTAATTTTTCTATATCTTTAATGTGTTATTTCTTCTTCTTCTTTTTTTATACATTGTCTTTTTTTCCCCTCATGCCATTTTTTGTCATGGTCGTTCCATAAAATTTTTTTAGTAATAATATTACTTAAGCTTATAAGCTAATTTTGCCTTAAAAATTATTAACAACTATCTACCATGAGCTTAAAATATCTATTAGATTTAAATATATTTTGTTAACAGAATGAGCATTTTACGACCACGAAAATGGTTTAGGAGTGTAAGCGTCATTTTTAGACATTTAAGGTGGCATTTGTAGTAGAAGGTATAGTTTAGGGGGTGTGAGTGCTTTTTTTTTTATTTTTTTTGGCTATTGCAATTTGCAAATATAATGATTGATTTTATATGAAGTTAGTATTTTTTATTGGGAAAGTTAAGGGCTCATTTAGCCATAGAAAACATTATTTTTTTTAGTTTTCTAAAGAATTGTAAATATTTTAACTTATTTTTTATTTTTTTTAAATTCATATTAGAATGGTAGAAATTAAAGAGTTTGTTTTAACATGTTTTACAATTTTTTCAATATATTTTTAAAATTTCTAAATAATGACAAAAATAGACAACGTTTTTTTTTTTTTTTTCATTTTTCAATAATTATATAAGGCAACATTTGAGATTATGGATTTTGAGACTTTAATTTGTAGTGTGGATTTGGAACAAACTCAATGCATATTTCATGCAAATTAGAGTCTAACATCTGAATTCCATGCTCTTATATGCAAGAAGTCATATTTTCAATTTGACCATTTCTTACCATTTTAGATTGCTCCAAATTATCTGGTGTAGTTAGAATGCAAAAAATAAATAAATAAATAAATAAAATTGATAGGGCTTTGCTTTAATTTATGTGTCCAAAGTCAAAATCATTGTCAAACATGTTCTTATCATTTTGAACTATTTTGAGTCACTCAGTGGAGTCAGAATTGGCAAAAAGTCAACCAAAAAGCTAAAAATGATAGGGGGGGTTTTTACCTTAATTTTTGTTTAGGAGGGCAAAATCACTATTTAACACTTTCTTACCATTTCAAGCTACTCAAGATCATTTGATATGGTCAAAATTGGTAGAAAAAGATCAAAAAAGCCCGAAATGGCAGGATTTTACCTCAATTTTTATGCTTGATGTCAAAGTTCACTCTTAAATTTCTTCTTACCATTTTAGATTATCTCGAATCACTTGATACAATCAAAATTGGCAAAAAAGAAAAACTCAGAATGACAAGGATTTTGCCTTAATTTTCATGTCTGAGGTCAAAATCACTATTAAATCTTTTCTTACAATTTTAGACTATCTCGAATCACTCGATACAATCAAAATTGGAAGAAAGAAAGCATAAAAGCCCAGAATGATAGGACTTTGCCTCAATTTACTTATACAAGGTCAAAAATATTGTCGAGCCCCACAAAACCATTTTAGACTACCTCGAATTACCCGATGCAGTAAAAAATGATTAAAAAAAGGTAGAAAAGTCTAAAATAACAGGTAATGAACAAAGGGAAGTAAAAAAGGACTCACAAATCTCAATTTTGATCATTTAGTCAAAATGGTGATTAACAATTACAAAAATTGATTGGATTTGTATATCACCTGCAAATATTGATCTTTTAAAAGTATGTTTTTGAAAAACTCAAACCTTTTGGAAAATAATATTTTTTTTGTTCAAATTTTATTTTCAAATTGTGTACTACTTTGCAAAACTCATACCTCCCCTTTTCTTTTTGATATTGACAAAAGGGGGAGTTATATTTAAAAGTATGACAAGTTTTTTATTGGACATATTTTCTAGAAAATATTTTATGACTATGCAATAGTTGGTATATCAAATGCTTTGTCATAATTTGAATATGCAATTTTTTAAAAATTTATTTTTTAATACTTGGGGCTTACTGGCATAATTTTAATAAGGATATATTTAGATTTTCTTGAAAATCCTTTTTCAAATAAAAAAGGGAGAGAAATTTCAAAAATCCTTGCAATTGATATCTTCACCTCTCACTTAATGGTTTTGATTATGTCAAAAAGGGAGGGAAAATGAAAAATAGGAACAACTAAACATGAGAAATAGGAATTTCTAAGATATTCATTACTTGATTGAGCTATTTTAAATATCTCATTTTATTTTACAATTTTATTCCTACTTTATAAAATAGTTTGTTATCATCAAAACAGGAGAAATTGTTAACCCCCAAGGTTTCATTGGCCTGATTTTGATAATAACAACTTATTTTAAACTAACGACTTTCTAGTTAAAGTTGTGATTCAACTTATTGACCCATTAAGTGCGAAGATTTTGATAGAATATTTGATGACTTAATTTTTTTTATTTATATTATATTCTCTCAATTATATTGTACTTTATATTGTATATCTCTTAGAATATTCAAGTCATTATACTAATAAATTTTAAAATGAAAAATGCAAACATAGGAAGACTTTTTCAGGCTATTGCCAATGCGGTCAATCAGCCTAAGTAGAATGCCTAGGCAGTTAACCACCTCTAAGAGGCAGATCGACCGGCCTAGGCAATAAGCTTGGAGTGGTCGACTAGCCCAAATGGGCTCTCAACTTATTCAAATTTCCAGACACTTCAACAATCAATTTTGTGGTCTAACAGTTGGTGCTTAATCGACTAACATGTGAGATAGGTCGATCAGCCTATGAGATAAGTCGATTAATTCAAGTAAGAAACTGAATCTAATGGGTAGAAAGCAACTAGTTTTGTTCTGAACTCTATATATATGCCCATTGATGCCTAAGGAACACTAGCCAAGCTATCCATCTTGAATTATCAAGAGCTCAAACACCTTTATCTCTCTCAAATTCTATTTGAGCTTGAAACTTGCTTGTTCTTGAGAGAAGTATTGAAAACTCTTGTGTCATAACTTTAATTATTCTTTGAGAACTCTATAGTGTGCTTCAAATTGTAAATCTTTTCTTATGATAAAATTTTCAATTGTATTAAAAAACTTAGTTGTAAGTTGGTGACCTTGCCTTCTTCATAGCAAAGAATGTAAAGTGGTGTCTTAGTAGTCATTAAAGAAAGGGATGTAGTGAAACCTCAAGGTGGTTTACCTTAAAAAAGTTGATGTAGACTAGATTGTTGAACCACTATAAAAGTGTTTGAATATCTCTTCCCTACTCTCCTTAATTTAATTTTTTTGTTTGTATATTTGCTTAATTAGTTTAAATATTTTTAAATTCGGCAATCTTACTTTTAATTTTTATTAAACCTAATTCACCCCCTCTTGGATTGCCAATGGCCAACACAATTCTCAATAGATAGAGTAATAGTTGGCTGGTTATGATAATCGCCTAGGCACATGGCAAATAAGGTAAATCACTTACCATGGAGTTGCATTAAGAATTACAATGAGAGGTCACCTAGGCAAGGCACATGATTAGTGTCACTTGGACACATGGCAGTCGCCCATGTGAGGGGAACCAATCATCTTCAAACCATCCATGGAATCGTAAGGAAGATTGCCCAAGCATCTTGGAGGTTGTCCAGTCACTAAGCAAGGCAAACAATTTATAGCCAAGCCCAAAGGAGCTACAAATGGACTCTTAGGCAAGAGAGGTCGTCTAGTCATCAGGTGTAGGTCACCCAAATATCAATCAACTAGGCAATTAGTAATCATTGAGCATAGTACGTGAGAGTCAATTATAATAATAGGGTCATGAATGCTTAGAAATAGTCTTAATTTGTGATTTGGTATTTAATGTTTTGAATTTATGACTTGTAATTATAGTTACATTCTGAACTTAATTTGGGTTAAATTATAACTTCAATTTCGACTTGGGGAGGTTATACATATGAAATCAGTTTAAGTTGTAAAGGATCCCCAGCAATCCAATATGTTAATACAATAGCTAACCAAGTGTTAAAATAGGCCCCACTGCCTTTTATCCCTCCTTTCAGTACCTCATTCTCATCTCTATTTAATCTATCCCTTCTTTACTTTCTACTTATCCCTTCTAATATATTTCCAATTACCTTCCCTCATTTTTCCCTCATTATTACAATTTTTACAACTTCTACAGTTCCCTCGCACTCCTTATTAGTGGGACACCCCTTGTCAAATAGGATAGTTGTTCTTTCACCTCTGACAATAACCAACATAATGAGTTCATTTCACCTATCTCATTCTCATCAATCCAACATATCATAACTAGTTGCTCAAAGAAATAATTTGGCACGCCCAAGCGAGACACGTTATGTTGATAATTACCAAAGGTACCGGATAAATACATGATGTCACCAAAGCCAATTATCGGACTCATTGATGCTAATTTGGCGACGATTATGACATGACATTTGCTCCTTTTGTAAAACTCAATTATCTTGGATAGTCCATCTTACTAGGATGCACAATAATATGACATGTGAATACTAAAACATTTGATTATTCGGGAAAGAGCTCGTTTGGTTGTTTGAGCATGCTCCAAATAAGCATTCATGCCTAATCAAGAGAAATCCATTAAAAGTATTTCCTAAGAACTTGAAAAGTTACAAGATATACTACCTAGCCCATTAAAATAGCTTTATAAGCTATTTTATATTATTTATTAATCAAACTTTAATTTTAAGATAATTTGTGAGAAATAATTGACTAGTATGATCTTGAGAAAAATGATTGATTGGATAGGTTGTTTAATGAGAGATGTTGATAGGTTCCATCTCATATCTGTTAAGGATACCTTGAGTGAGAGTATAAATGCATTTTTTTAAGGATATTTAAACTTCAATACTATCTTAAAAGTAATTTGTTGAACAACACGACAATGCTTTAAAAAGTAGGAAAAAATAAAAATAAAGTAGGAGACATAAACAAAATATCATTCTTTCGACTTCTAGATCCATTTTATTAGCCAACATATTTGTGGAATTTAATCACACTATATTTGAAAGTATGAATTTTGAACTTTAAATTTGAATTTGAGTGGACTTAGATAAAATTCAATATAATTTTATATTATATCTTATCCAAATCCATACAAATTCAAATCTGAAGTCTCTCCTAAGCATACGTTAGTGAATTTCATATAGAATTGAAAGTCCCTTTTAATGATCTAATGGTTAACTTGGTGAGAAAAGAAGGTGTGTTTTTTGCATATGAGATTGTAGCGAAGTTAATAATTGGAGGTAAAAGCAATGATATTTGTTTTAATGTTTACTTTAATGAAGGGAAGTGTAAAATTCATTCTCTATATATTATTGAGGGATCAATTTTGTGCAAACATGCAATTGGTCTTTTAACAGATAGCAGAGTGGAAAAAAAAAATACCATCCGAATAAATTTTTTAATGACGGAGAAAATGCTTAAATTTTATTGCTAATTTAGCTTCTAATTGTAATGAAAAGCAGAAAATAATATTGAATTATGTTCATGAGTGGAGAAGAAGCTAAAGCTTAGTATTCCTGAACCAGTTTGAATAAACAACTAGCCAACTCAAGTTTCATATTTGTATTTTTAAGTTCATGATGATGACAATCTCAATAGAATGCTTAGAGACAATAATTAGGTGTGCACTCCTTTTTTTGTTTTTTTATTATATAGGAACTCCAGCCACCAACAAGCCCTTCGGACCCCCTGGTGCGGCACCAAACCTACGGATCAATGTCCTCCCCCTAGATCTCGCTAATCAGGTAAAGTCCGGAATGCAGACACAGCTTCCGTGCATCAGTTGGACGTTCGGCCAACCTAACCCCCCGAGAGACATCTTCATTACCATCCACGGTCCCCATTAGCTCATAGAGAACTCTCACCATCCACGGTCCCCACTGGCTCACAGAGTAAATTCTCACCATCCACAGGTACCGCTGGTTCCGTGAGTGTATCTACTTGAAATTGAACCCCCGATACTCCTTCTTACGTAATGATGTCTTTCCACCGTGCCATGTCTGTGGGGACTAAGTGTGCACTCCTATTGCCATTAGGGGCAAGGGACGCTCTTTAAAAAACGACAAAAAAAAAAAAGAAAGATAATCCACTATTAAAAAAATAAGTTAAGAAGAAGAAAATAGGAAAGAAAGTATAGTACTAGCATGAATATTTTGTTCCATAATTACTTCGTGTGTAAATTACTTTTACGTTGTGTTTGGGAGCACGGATTTCGAACCTTGAATTTGAATTTGAATTTGAATAGATTTGGACAAATTTCAATACAATTTTATATCACATTTTATCTAAATTCAATACAAATTCAAATTCAAGGTCTTTTCAAATATAAAGTTATTTTCTTTTGAAAATATTTTTTTATAAAACAATTGTATCAATAAAAAATAAATTACCGGCGTGAGATTGGACGAAGACAATCGTGCACAAGTTAGCAACAAGCAGAAAGGGGAAGAAAAAAAGGCAAAAGGAGAAAAGATTAGAATAGATATTTGGCTAAAATTAGACCCAAAATATATTTTATATATATCATTTTTGCCTCCATCTTAACTAAGTTTGTTGCTAATTATATTAGCCACATAATGGCAAGAGTATCTACCAATGATAATGACAACAAGGTTTCTTCACCTAATTCAAATATACACAATTCAGAAAACAAAATTGAACTGCAAGATAGCATGCATGAAGACACCAACTAGGATCAGTCAAGCTAGTGCTTTAAAAAAATTAACATTTTGGTGAGCTTAGTTTTTATTTCTAGTTTTTGTCTTTAGTAACTTCAGACATTGGTGCATAGTTATGCAACTAATCAACTTGAGCAAAGGATTAGTCATTTGGATTTACATGTATGTTCACAAAATAATTAATATAATTTAGGGTAAAAGATACCTCTCCTAAGGTTTGACAAAACAACAGAGACTATAAATATTTTAAAATTTTTACAAACTTCTCCTAAAGTTTGTCAAAAACACAAATCTCTCTTTATATTTAAGAGAAAAGACAATTTTTTTAAAGGATATAAGTACCACCGAATTAAACGTCATGAGAAGTTTATAAAATTTTTAAAATCTTAAAGATAAGTTATGAAATTTTTAAAACCTCGCAAAAGTCTACCGAAATCGGCATCATATTTTATTAGTATTCTTGACTGGCTCAAGGAGACATGTGGTTTGTTGTTTCCTAGCTGATGCTGCAAGCTGAGAAGTCCATGGTGAAGGAAGCATAGGCCTATTTGTTGTCATAAATGATTGTCTACATCTTGGATCCAAGAGATACACCAAGGAGGGTTTGCCTATATTAAATCTTGGGTCCATGCGATAAGCCAAAGAGGGTTGAGGTCATACCATACGCCCCTTAGTTTCGAGTGGACACAAATTTAAGAGCTTCCAATGGGGTGTGTATGGGGCACGCCCCTGCGGGGTATCATAGAATTTTGCTAAGCTTCGTGAGTAAACAAAAGAACGCAAGAGGTAAAGAACAGAAAATAAACATTTAACGAGTGTAATGAGAACAGCATTTAAACCATCATACACTTATAAGTCTCTTAAACCTCCTGCAGTACAAGTGGTGTTGGTGAAGACTATTGTCGATATAATTTCATGTAACATTTTGTTCAAATCAATACAAATTCAAATTCATAATCCAAAATTCATATTCTGAAACGCCATATTGATGTTTTCACATGTCATTCCAACCACTCATCAGCCCTCTCTAGCAATGGTTGAAAACTCTAATCTGCCATGAAAGTATAACAGTAGTTTGAAACAATCTAGGATCTAATAATAGTTATAAGTGCAGCAGTTAAACCCTCCATATAACCAAAAACAAAACCACCAAATAAAAACAAAAGAGAACAAACACAAAATTAAAGTGTAATCTAAATTCTGTAAAGCACTGTTTTGAGTTCTTCGTGTTGGGGCTAAAACATGGGATTGAACTCAGGTGGTATAGAATTATCAAAACGAGTTCATCTCATCATTGCAATTACAAACTATGGACATTTCTCCTAAAGCAAAAAGATTGGACATTTCTCCTAAAGCAAAAAGATACTCTTACGAGGGATGCTGTTTCAAAGTCGCAAAAATAAAATAATTAGTTTCCACAGCCACAATAACCATCGCTATGCCCTTCTATAGATGGACCTGCCCACAAGCATTCTTGTTCATATGTGCGTGTGTGTGTGTGTGTATATATATATATATATGAGAGAGAGAGTTATGTAGGCGGATTTAAGATGACAAAAGATGAAAAGAGATGCCGACCCCCACGCTTCATGTATCACCCATGATGACAGCCATTTTTCTGCAGGGTGGAAAGTGTCCTAACTGCATTGATCTACTAGACCATCTTCATTCGAAAATTTCAAGGAATCAAGAAAAATGATTTTCTATATCCAGTTTGGAGGCCTCACTGAATTATTCAGCGGAACCAGATCCTTCTCCCCCAAAATGGACAATCCCAAAAAATGCTGCAGCATATCTGTCCCCAGCCAGGAAAAAAATTTCACTCTGGAAGAAATTGCTGGATAACAAATGCCGCCTTACCAAATGAAAAATGAAAGTTGTACCATTTGCATGTCCAATTTTAGTCATTAGGATCCATTTCCTCATCTTGATCCAATGATAGAAAAGCAGCTTTGCTACTACTGTCATCAGATTCTTGCTGTTCATCTATAGCATTTTCATAATCTGACGAGTCAGTTTCATCAACTTTACCCACTCCTGCCCCAGCTGACCTCAATGAAACAGTTTCCAGATCACGTTGCATCCATTCAGGGCACGTGTCCTCACCTCCATACAAAAACCGGCCATCATCCCCCTTTACTTGATCTTCTGCAGATGAAATCCGACAAGAACATTCAGGAAGAGGATGCGAAAGGAACGAGATTGGTTTTGACAAGAGGGATTCCCTTATAAGTCCATCCCTGCCCAAGCTTTTGTTAAGATGCTCTCGAACAGTAAGTGTCCAATTAACCTTTGGATGATACATGTTATCACGGGTCTGGTTCAAAAGTTCAGCAAGAATTTTCCTGTTTGAAGGACCACAGAAAAGAGTACCAGAGTAAATCACAGGTTGAATTGAAAGAGCAGAAGTTCAAGCTTCAAGTGAGAGTGAAATACATGAATTAATCAAGATAAATACAAAAAACAAAAAACAAAATCTCTGGGTGCAATATAACCAATTCTAACAAAATTGGTTCAATGAAATTCTGAATAATTGCACTGCTATTAAAATCAGATCCGCATAGGAACCCCAAGGACCAAGGAGGTTAGTGGGATCAAATCATAGAATTAGGTAAGAGGATATAACATTCCATCATGTAAAATAGAACATCAAAATACATTTATATGTTAATTTTTAATCAGTTTCACTAATATAAACCTAGAAACTTTAGTAAAAGCGAGAAAAGCACGACTAAAGTAACTCAGGCGATATGTACCCGAAAGAAAAGCCAACTCAACTGGTAGAGCCCTTGTATAACAAAGACATCATGGTTCAACTTTTTGCATTCATAATTTGATTAAACCATTTTATAAGGAATAAATATGCAGTAAAAACTTGAGGCAATTTCTAACACAATCTGTCAACAACCAACTATATAACAAGAACACCTAAATCTAAAGGATGTTTTAGAAAACAAACAAATGCCAAAATATCAAGCTAGCTCCTTAACATTAAAGTCATCATTGAAGGCACCACTTCCTCAATATCATTGAAATCATCAACAATGTCTTCATCATTATAATCATCATAACCATTATCATTATCATCATCAAATGCATTAGTGTGTCACTTTCTTTCATCAATCTCAACTTTAATGTTTGACCCACCTACTAAAGAACACAATGCTCCCCAACTTTGTCTTGCAAAGAAATTAGATTAGTGTTTTCAAAAAAAAATTTATAAGATTTCAACAAATGTTCTCACATATGTTCCATTTTGAACTTATGTGTGCATATTGCCAATTTGCTACCCAGAACAAAATAGGCTTATTTAAGTCTATGGACATCCAAACACTCCCATAACCAATTCAAAGTCCATCACCTCAGCTATCATATTCATTCCCATTTACCTGTCTGGTCGATATGTTCTAGAAGAAGCGATTCCATAGAGCCGCTGCCCCATGACCAAGTTTGAAAAATCTGGCCATCCACTACCATCATTATTAAAACCTGGAAAGAATGCATCTGCTTCAACTGAGACAATGTAATCAAGAGCATCCCAAAGTAACCTGTGTGCTTGCATTCTCAGATTCATGGGTGAAGGTCCTGGCTCAGTGTCAGTCTCAGTAATCCAACCATACCAGCCTTCTTTTTCATGCCGATATATAGGTCTTCCTGGAGGTGGAGGAAGAGGCCGAGGCCGAGGACCAGCCTTCTTCCATTCTTCTTTAAGTTGTTCCTCACTTTTGGCTGGAGGAGATTGAAAAAAATCTAGAGGAAGAGTTGTTTCTGGTCCAGTCAAATCAGACAACTCTGGCTTGCTGCATAAAGTACTACGGTCGACTAAGTTGGGAAACATGGCACGTAGAGGAATCAGAATTCGTTGACCACCAAATGTTTCAGATCCAGCCAAGTATATGATTGTTTTAGGTGGGTAGCCCAATGTTCGAAGGAGAATCCCAACCTGCAACACCCCCAGCTACAATTACTGAGCAATTGTATTCTCAAAGACTGGAACAATCAGTTAAGCAGGATATATGGATATAGGTGCGGAGGTATGAAGTTGAATTAACCGTGCTGATATTATAAATCAAAGAGATGATACATGTTCTTCAGCAATATCAGAACCAACATTGCATTCCAAATACCATTCTTTTGACAAGAAATTAATGAGAGCCACTTCACGTAATGAAAATCTATTTATACCTTCATCCAAACAAATTGTCCCAGTACAAATCTACTTAAGGCTTCTGGTGCCATCACTGGTGAGCAGTAGACATTTTATTTGATAAGAGTTCTCCACATCAACAAGATGAGTAAGAATGTACACAAAAGCATAATCAAATATTTACATTCAACTGTGAAGCTACAGCCCAATTTATGTTCCTCCAAGAGGATGTATAGTTTGATGCACTTGTTAAAAATGTTACAACTGGGAACCTTAATACTTCTCAACATTTTCTTGTTTGAAGTCAACTGAAGTTAGATTGAGATTTAGTTACAGCTGTGAACACATTTTTTTCCTTTCAAACTAGTATCTATAAGATATATTATTTAATTTTCTAAATAATATTTGGAAATAAACGTCAAGCTCTTTGTAACTATACCTTTGTCCAACAAAAAGTAAATCTGCTACACTTTATTGAGATTTATTTTTCAAGTACTTTAAGCATCATATTTTTAAGAGTAGAAATGTCAGTTGATGTCAGATTCCACTATCCCAAAAGATTATTGGACAAACAGTCCAACACTATGCTGCTAATATGATTGCAACTGATTTACTACTTCAGTGCACTGTTATTGGTGATTGCAGGCTGAGCATACATTACTTGTTTGTTACCACATAATGTGGAAAGGAATGTACACCTCTTTTTTACAAGGAGGCTAGAGCTGCAGGAGCGGGATGAGTCAAGCAACCTAGGGGACCAGCAAGGCCTCAGTGGACGATGCCCACCACCAGGCCACCCCAGGGATGCTACCACAGGTAACATGAAGAATAGAGGACAGTGCACAGTGCATGCACTGTGGGTAGTCATTTGGGGCATTTCAAAGTTGTTTGCAGTGCACGCACATATGGAGGATTTATGGTTTTTACTCTTGAATGCAAACAGGATCATGACTTGGGAGGAGTTTGTTTGCACTAAAAAGGCTCTAAATAGCACTAGTTCACTTAATGGACTTCAAAAATTAAGAGAGCGGTCTTGCTTGGTTGCACATCTGATTATCCTTCGACAACCTGCTCCTTGTCCATGTTCATGGCTTCCAAAGTTCTTCTCCAATCTTGACAGCTATTTGAAGATTTGGATCAGCAGCCATCACCAAAACCCCAGTCAATAATTTTGGTTGTTTTTCTCCTGAAAACAAAATAAGGAAATCAATAATTTTGTGTTCCTTTTTTTTTTTTTTTTTTCAGAAGGATTGACTGAAAATTTGTTTGAGATTTTTTCTAGCTTTTTTCCCTGTGATTAGGGATTTTTTGTTTGCTTATTTTTCTGGAGGATTGGCCAAAATTAATTTGGAATTTTTTTCTAGTTTTTATTCAGTGATGATTTGGATTGTTCAGGTAGGGTGACACAATTTTTCCCTAATTTTTATGTGATATTGATATTTTTCTGCAAATATTACTATAGTTTTATCTTATTCAAAATGTTTTCTAAGATCCATAATTTTTTTTTTTCAGATTTTGCGTATTCTGTAAGATGGAAAATATTCCTATAACTTAGAAGATGCAATTTTTTTCCTCTATATTTTAAATATTTTTCCATTTTTCTGTGATATATAATACACATTTTATTTATCAGAAAAATATATCCACATTTTGTGCATTTTTCATTTTTTAATATTTTTAAATAATTAAATAAACTCACAATTTTTAAATGGTTAAATGGTATCATACATATTCAGATATTGGAAAAGACCAAATATCAAACAGACTAACCTATTTACTTTTCAATCGTTCAGATTAGTTCCAGATCCAGTTCATTGATTCAAAACTTGAAAAGGTATTCAGAAATCAGAACTTTACAAGACACCACTTTGGTCAGAACCTGAATTTACATTTTGCAGGCTAATGACTTTGTCAGAACTAAATTTAGAATTTAGTTTTTCATTTATATTTTCTCTTTTATATGACCAAATAGCATTTATGGTGTTTAGAGCCACCGTGTTGCCTGCCAGGACTTTCATCGAGTACAATATACTTAAGCAACACCTAATGTTATGTGTAACAGAGTATGGATCCATACTTCTACTTCAAGATGATGACCTCAGTGACTAGAAGTATTTATAGGCAAGAGTAATGACTGAGCTGTATCACATTAACCACCACACAAATTCTATTTTCATGCATAGGTATTCTTTAATTTGGAGTAGCATTGCTCTTCAGTTTCTAAGAATTTCAAGTCCAGAATCCTTGCATAAATTTTCCCTCTTTTTTCCCCTTTTTTGCAATTCAAAGTAGTTCTTAAAATGCCTACTAATTTTTTGAAGCAGAAAACTCACCTACCCAACAATTTAATCACAAAACATTCTAAAAAATTATTCCATCAAATATTAGCCAGTCACTCAAGCTTCAACTAACCAAATTGTGCCATGTTCTGCACACTTTACTGCATCATCAATGTCATGCTCAATGTGATTATCAAAGATGACATTCAAATCACATTTAGAAACCTTAATCAATTTATTAAAGAGAGATTAAACTTGATAATCAAGAAATTAATAGCACTAGTAGATTTTCGATATCTTGGATCTATTATGCAAGCGGAAGGGGGAATTGAAGAGGATGTAATACATCGTAAAATGGACAAATGTGTCAGACATGTTGTATGATCATAGAATACCCTTAAAATTAAAAGGACAGTTCTATAAGATGGCTATAAGGTCAGCCATGCTTTATGGATTAAAATGTTGGGCAACTAAGGAACATGTACAAAAAGCAGAAGTTGCCAAAATGCAAAAATTAAGGTGGATGAATGGTTCAACATTAAAAGATAAATTAAGGAACGAATATATACGCAATAAACTAAACATAACACTGGTCGAAGATGAGATACAGAAGGGGTAGCTTAGATGGTTTGGGCATTTGAAAAAAATAGGCCTAACAGCACATTTGTGAGAAGTGAGTTGCTGCTTCTGTCATTTAAAAGGGGTAGGGATAGACCTAAAACAACCTAGAATGAGGTCGTCAAGAAGGATCCAATAGCTCTTAAGCTAGAGGAGGGCAATGCTCTCGATCAGGTGAACTGGTGGAAAAGGAATCATGTAGCTAACCTCACCTAGTGGGACTTAAGGCTTGTTGTTGTTGTTGTTGTTGTATTGCTTGATCCTACGTGCACCATTCCTGCTACATATGTTATCGTTTTAAGTTACATTTTATTGCATCACATGAAACTAGTTAGTCAAACTTGATTATTCAGACTTGATTACTGAGGAGATTCTTTTTTTAAGGATTTGTGTTCATTAAAGCTCTATAATGGAAGGGCTTGATAGGCCTCCATTTTGGCGGAGAAGGCGGATTAGCTAGAGAGATCTGTTGAGGAGGTTAGGAAAGTTGGACTTTGAGATGGAAAGCACAAAGCCAGGTGGCTATATTTTGGGTTTCCTTCAGATTTGTTGGGGCATTATCAAGGAAGATCTTTTGGAGTTATAAACGGTTTCTTATAAAGGGATTGTGGAAAGGAGTGTTAATTCAAACTTTACTACCTTGGTGCCCAAGAAGGGTGAATCCATTGAGGAGAGGGATTTTAGCCAGGTGACAACAATATATGAGACTTTAGATAAGGTGTTGACAAATAGATTGAGTTATGGATGAAAAAAATTATTGTCATGAGAGTGCCTTTATAGAGGGTTGCCAGATATTGGGTGCTGCTTTGGTACCTATTGAAGTTGTGGAGGAATTGATTTTGAAGCATAGTCACAGGAAGGGGTTGTCTCATGTTGCATTTTAGAACTACATATAACATGGTGCGTTGAGTTGTCTAGATTGGGATTCTAAGAGGGAAGGGTGGCTTGGAAAAAGTGGTTATCTTTCATTTTTTGTTTTTCCAGTTATAGCTAATGGTGTGTGTAAACTGTGGTTGAGCACTTCAAAAGGGTCCCTCAAGGTGATCTGTATCTCCTTTTATAATCACTAATGTAGTAGATTTTAGTAGGATGATTAATCATGGTGTGGAGATGTGTGTGGTTCAAGGACTTAGGGTGGGTTCAAAAGAGGTCATTATTTCTCATTTACAGCATGCCCTTTTTTTCGGATAGCAAAATAAATTAATAAGAAAGAGAAGAGAAAATACAACCTAAGAGAGATCCTCAAAGCAAGAAGAACAAAAAAAACTGAAAACAAAAAGAAAGAAAACAGAACAAAACCTAACAAACTCTAATTAAGAAAACTCCTCCTTAAACCCTTCCCATCATTGTCAACAAAACTATGCAGATTCACTAATTCACACTGTCCTTTCTTTGCTTTAGTTTCAGCACCATACATGCAAACTTCATTCCCTGCAGGATCAGCCGTACAGGCCATCTTATCCAACAAATTTTGAGCTTCGACATCCTTTGCACTAACCTCCTCCACAGAGATCTCTCCCTACAATGACTACTCACTGCCAAGTCTTTACCCAAACCCCCTTCCTCAAAAATAGATAAATACCCCCTTCCTCAGAGGAGGAGGCACATGTGAAATACCCCCAAGTTCTTCAGAAGAGTGAGAAACATTACCAAAATGTCCATGGAACTCATCCAACAATAAACCATTGCCACAGACAAAATCCTGTCATACTCACTGTCAATATCTGAAAGATCACCCCACTTCTTTCCCTTCTCAGCATGACTTCATCATTCTTCTTCCTTTGCACTTTGCCAATGATGCTATTTATTTGCTTTTTTCAAATAGGTTAGGTTATTACGTTAATTTGCTCACTATTCTGCAGGTGTTTGAAGAAGTTTCAGGGTTAAAGGTTTATTTTTCTAAGTGTGGTTTAGTAGTCATTAATTTAGAACTAGGATCTTTACAATTAGCAAGTTTGGTTATTCATAGTTAGCTCATTTCTTATTTAGGTCTTCCTTTAGGCGGTAGTCCTAGAGCTGTGTCCTGTAGGAATCCTTCAGTGGAAAAGGTATCCAGGACTCTGTGTTTGGACAAGGGTGCTTCTTACTTTGGGAGGGCATATTACTTTGATTGAAGCATCTTCGACATCTATTCTTCTTTACCTTGTGCCTCTTCCAAGCTCCTCGTTAGTGATGCTCAGAAATTAGAAAAAGTTAATGAGACATTTGGTGCGCAAGGATTGGTGAGGATAAAAGCAACCATTTGGTTAGTTGAGATAGGGGTTCTAAGACAAAGTGTGATGATGGTATAGGTTTGGGTAACCTAGTTTCCAAGAAAATAGCC
Organism: Malania oleifera; assembly: GCF_029873635.1. Taxonomy (NCBI): domain Eukaryota; kingdom Viridiplantae; phylum Streptophyta; class Magnoliopsida; order Santalales; family Ximeniaceae; genus Malania; species Malania oleifera. The sequence continues at coordinate 111,371,630 of NC_080417.1, read as the reverse complement.
TTGGTCAATAAATGAATACAGTGCATATTTTTGGAGCCTGGATGGCTAAATCCCTGTGGCATAAGCTTCCTAAAAGCATTTTTGGAATCCAACAGAATGAATGGGAGGGCAAAGTTAGTATTAATGCTCATGGGAGTCACTAGGAGTTTACTTGTAGGATTTTGCATTTTTTTTCTTTCTTGGTCTGTTCCCAATTGGCAGTTGTGAGATTTTTCATTTTTTGGGGGTCATGTGGAATGGCGCTGAAACTTTTTGTATAGCATATCCTCATCCTTGCCTTATTTGGCATTTCATAATGCTACAATACTTTATTTGGGTCCTCGAGGAGGCTATTGTTGGAATTTTAGCTTCACGAGGAATTTGAGCAAGAGGGAGGCAGCAGAGCTGGCCAAATTATTGGAGTTGGGCCATGGGCGTATAGCAAATCTGTTTTTGAGCATCTTAATTGTAGTTCTAATGGTTCTCATTTTCCTTTACATTCCTCAATCTGGAAAGCTAAGACGCAGTCAAAAATTAGGGCTTTATTTGGTCTTGCTGCTCTTGACAAGATCAATACTAACAATTGGCTTCAGGTTAGAAGACCTTCAAAGGCTTCGTCTCAGGATATTTGTTTTTTTTTTTTTTTTTTCAAAGCAACAAATGAATGTGCTCATTTATTTTGCATTGTCCTTCTTCTAAGGGCATTTGAAGAAGGATATTTTGGTTTGTTTGGGGAGAGTTGGGTGTGCCCTTCTCCTTTAGATGGTTTTTTTCTTCAAAGATACAAGGAATTTAAAGGCCGTGAGGAAGCAAAAATGCTTCGAGATGTGCTAGTTTTTCAGTGCCATGCTGTATTTGATTGAAGCGTAATACTAGAATTTTTAAGGAAAGAGTGTTGGAATCAGATTTGGTGCAGCGAACCTTTTTTTTTTAGGGGGATTCTTTATGGCATTCTGCTTTTCGTCTGTTTCCTGGGACAGCCATTGATAAGCAATAGAACGGAGGGCTTTGTTATTTTAAATCATTTTTTTTTTTATCAATTTATCTAATGATTCACTGTTTTCTGATCTTCAGGAGGACAGTTAGTCCTCTGATGTGTTTTAATTATCCTTCTATTCCAATATTTCTTCCCTTTTATCTACAAAAAGAAGCTGTTTATCATTTATATTTTAGAGTTTTAGACAATCACGTGGGATAAAATGAGGTAAGGTAAACTCACCAAGCCGATAAAAATGGCATGATACAGAATATTTTAAAAGATTAATTCAACCACATTAGATAAAATAGAGGTAATTGGTTATGGAATTGGGTGGAAATTGATTCTACCCCAAAAATAAGCAATTTGGACCGTACCAACGATCCCATTATGTTTAAGAAAATCCGCTAGGAATCAACAGGAAACCACGACTTGCTCCGTTGCAAAGTATAACTGCTACTACAAGTGTATAAGCAGCAGAAGAAGACAAAAGGAAGGCATTAAAACAACCTGGGATCCAAAAAGTTTACATGCACACTGTATCCATTGAAAGGGAAGTTCCTGATGCCATCAAACTATTTTCATAGTGTGCAAACAATCAAAATTTGCAAGTGCTTGTCACAAAGGAACAGAACAGCTAGAAAAAAATACTCAGTGTCAACAATCTGAACCTTGGGAAGTCAAGGTACTATATACCAATTCTTTAAAAAATAAAAAATAAAAAATAAAATTCTTGTACTCAGTTGCGCATAATTTAAATTTCAAAGTGATGAATAAAAATTTATGTCTTTATAAAAAGAGTGCTTTGTTCAAATAAAAGTATGCACAATAACTGCTTGACTGAACATGAGCTAATTCATAAGATGACATACAGTAATTCTGCTTACAGTCAAAACCAAACCCCTGTAGCATAAAAAATCAACTTACGAAGTGTAAATATTGATTACAATAATGAACTAGCTAACTGCAACAGATCAGTTTTCATGCAAAGTTAGGAGTTCTCATGATTTCCAAGAACAGCCACAACTGAAAAACAAACCATGATATTGGACTGTTCCAAATTTGTTAATCCATTGCCTTATAAGGGTGATATACCAGCACCCTTCTCTCAATTAAATATAAATAAACATAATCGGAAGAATGAAAGCTCAATGCAAGACATACCTCCTCAGGCATGAGGGGGCACGAGCCATTTGCTTTACGCATGTGTGAGTCTACATTTAGTTCTTCTTTAACAATACCTTGTTTGATCATCTGTGCCCTTCGATATTGTATGAGTTCAGTGTGAACATCCTACACAAGCCCAATCAGGAGTCAAAAAATGCATAGAAACAGGAAAGAATACGCCAGTTCAATCCCTCTAACAAAGTTTGGAATAGAAATACACATGAAATTTACATAAAGATCAATGGAAAAGATTAGGGCAAAAGAAACTCACCTCCCTAGAGGTTTGACAAAAAGACAAAGACCTTCCCTAACAACAACAGCAAAACCAAGCCTTAAGTCCCACTAGGTGGGGTCGACTATATGAATCCTTTTTTGCCAATTTATGCAATCATGGACCATTTATTTTGACAAATTTAGGGCTATTAAATCCTTATTCACTATTTCATTCCAAGTTATTTTAGGTCTACCCGTACCCCTTCTACTACCCCTCACAGTAACTAACTCGCTCTTCCTCACTGACGCACTATGTGGCCTACGTTGCAAATGCCCAAACCATCTATGACATCCCTCCCTTATCTCATCTTCTATGGGAGCTACACCTAGTTTATCGCGAATATGTTAATTCCTTAATTTATCTTTCAGTATTATACCACACATCCATCTATGCTTTCAAAAATGCCACAGACCTTCCCTGAGATTTTCCAAAAATACATAGACCTCCTCTAAAACAAATCATTTTACAAAATACAAGGAGAGGTTTGTATCTTTTTGGCAAACCTCAAGGCAGGTCTCTGGAATTTTTGAAACCTCAAGGGAGGTCCTTTGAATCTTTGAACCTCAAGGGAGGTCATTATCTTTTTGCCAAACCTCAAGGGAAGCCAATGTATTTTGCCCAGAAGATTAAGGTCATGTCACTAGTGGAAAACAACTTCTATTTTTTATTTTTAGTTTTCAATGAATTATGAAATAACTTATTTTTCAATATTGCAAAGTTCTCTAACATTTGTATGGAACACTTGGGCAAACATTTTGACATTATTCAAGTTTCCATATAAGTTTTGGAAAATTTTGAAAAACTGCAAACAAGGTGGCATTTTGTGACTATATGAAAAGCTAAATGAACAAATAAATAAATAAATGAATAAGAGTTTTCCACAAGTTACAGGACCTAATATTTTCCAAATTTCAAATTCAGACGCCGCAAAGAATTCAAACAAAAGTAAATAACATAGAGTTGAGTAGAAAAATGGGCTAAACTAATTATTGAATCTTGACACACACACTGCATGTGTGCTCCATAGCACCCCTTTTACAGAGAAAGAGTGAAAGTTATACAAAGACTGGGGATGTTAATGGAGATGTTGTGAAAATTATAAAAACAGTTTGAATTTTAAAATTCAAAATGTTTTATTAAATTACTCATGTATCCATAATTTGTAAATTTTGTAAATAAATAACAACTTGAAATGCTGAGGGATTTTTAGGAATAATGAGGAAAAAAAACGAATTGAAAAGTACTTCCTAATTCCCTGAATTAATAGCATGTGTGTGTATTTGAGGAGAAAGGGCCAGAGGGGGGTGGGGCGTGGCGTTCAAGGTTCAATGCTCAACCTGAAAGAGTTCTGCACAACCATGATATGCCAAGGTGTCTCTCACTAAACCAGGATGAAAAGCTAGAAAAGGCCGTCCCCATCCTCGTAACCTATGGACAAAAAGCACAAAGCTCAGATTAATCAATTTCAAACAAGTGGCCCTCAAGCATAAAAAATATAACAATAAACAGTTCATTTCTTCTGTCTTCAGTTGATCTAGTTTATTAAAAGCTAACATACAGACCAGTTGGTGAGTATCTGAGTAACATTTGCATGAACAACACTCATTTTCTTAGTTTCACTAGTAAAAACACAGGCCAACAAAAGTATTTAGATCGCTCATTGTATTACCCTGAATCTCACTGCTAGTTAAAATTCCAGTAGAAAAGCAATTGGGAGATTTATACCTCTCCACAATCCGGCGCCCAAGAACCTGAATTTCAGGGCGAAAATGGAGTGCATGGAAAGCAACCCGGCACCTAAGTCTCTGATACTCGGACATGCTAGGTGGAAGAATTGACTGAAAAGACAACAAATTAGATTAAGAGTATACTTGCAGCTTAATTGTTTTTCAAAATACAGGATTTTTAAGAAATGATGAATCCAATAACTATCAAAAAAACTTTCATAATAACCTAGTATGAGAAAACTTTAAGACCCTAAACTTAATCCAAATTCCAAAATGTAACCATAATCCACAAAATCAACCAATCAGCACTGCGTAATTGTAGAAATCAATTTCTTTCTTCATGGCCTTGTGTGTATCAGCACACCATGCCAACTGGCAAGTTTCAATGGGCTTGGTCATTATAAAAATATACTCAGGTGAGTTTGGGACAGTTTCATAATACAACTGATTCATAGTATATAAATGTTAACATGCAACAAATTGGTTGGGAAGCAATCATTGATCTAAAATCAGTTTTGAAGGAAGCTTCAATAACCATCCCCAAGAAGTGATTTTAGGGTTGTCAAAATCAATAGTGCCTTATTAACTAAGTAGTCAAAGGCTAGCCTAAAACTAATTTTCCACTATGAAAGTACTATTAATAGAAAGCTGTCCAAAACAGGCATTTGGTGTGTGGTACTAAGAGGCACCGACACTCCCAAACCCAACACAGCTGCACTTCTCTGACATCTATCAGAAATTAAATTAATCAATTGAATTTTGGAATTGAACACAGCCCTTGCACTTCCTGAGACGGTGCAACACATCTTTTGTATTTTTGCAGGTAATGCATTAATAAATGCCTATAATTCATCAGAAATTTATTTTACAGGAATAGTTTACATGCAAAAGGGGAAAAAAACAGCACTAAATATGCCTACATATTATTTTTTAAGAATTAATTAATTGGCATATCCCCGTCATGTCATACCCTTGGTTTTTTTTAAAATTTTCCATGCATTTGTATCCATATCACCGTGTTTGTTTTATGTTTCAGTGTCAGCACTTTTTAGATATGGTGTAAATAATCCAAACTCATATATATTCTATGGAGAATTAATCCTCATGAATCTCTTCTAGGTAGAAATGAGTAGAGAATTTTTGTAAAGAGCTAAGCCCAACCTAATATCTTTATTGGAAGCATAGGACAGAATACTACTAATTTAAGAATATTGAACTACCTGCAGGCATCCTCCATCAGACAGAAGCAGTCCAATAACCTTTGCCCTTTTCAGGGTAGGCAAGACTTTTTCAATATAAAAACTCGGAGAAGCTGAATTTTTTGGCCTGAAAGTAGGAAATTCGTTCCTTTTCCTTGCCACCTTAAATTTTTCGGGCAGGCTCTTAACAATTATTACATCATTTGTGAGTGACGCTATGAACTGCTCCTCATTGTAGAGATAGGAAAAACTCTTGAATTTAGAACTGCAAATATTAGTAAGAGTAAGAGCCATGGAGAGACAATATAGAGAACACATATTCTAACAACAGAATACAAAAGCTAGAAGGAACTACCTGATGCCTTTTGACCGAATACTTTCTTGAATCTCTGGAATGACAAGAGTAGCATTTAAAAGCCTGGATATGGTGACAAGATCACATATCTAGAAAATTAACAAAAATGTCATGAACACCCCATTAGAAATTTTAAAAATGATAAAATTTCAATGTTCAGAATATCTTACCGACGATCTTATGTTGGCAAACCCACCAAAAATTTTAGCATAAATGAAACCATTGCTTTGCTCATTTGGACCTGCAAGCAATAAAATAAAAAATAAAAAATAAAAAATAAAAAAATAAAAAAAGAATAAAATCCATGACATTAGAGATGCATAATTGCTGCAAGAAATTCTTGAAAGCTCAACAAAGAGGCAACAAATGAATGAAGACATAACAGGTTGAAATGAAAATTAGGAGCAAAAAAATACCTAAAGATATATAATGATTATTTTTCTGAGGAAAACATGGAAGAATAAAAGTTAAATCTATTAGTAGGCCAAAATATTCTCACTAAATAGATTCATACAAAAACAAGGTTTTGTACTCAACTATTCCTCCAATAAACTGTCTCACTTTATTTGCTGCATGGATAAACATAAAAGAAATATAAAGAGCGCGTAAAAGGCCAAAAAGTTAGTGAATGAAGAGATTTTTTGATAAACAAAGAACTGTATTAGAATAGAAAAGAATATACAACGAAAAAGAGAAAAATAAAACAAGGAGAATAAGAAACCATCCTTTAACACACACAAAAGAACAGCTATAAGATCCCTCAAAACAAAAAAAATTCAATGAAGCATGACCAAACAATCCTGCCGTCAATCTTCTAGAGAAACATGTCGAAAAGAAACAACTTAACGCAAGATAAACCACTCAACTCCAAGTCAAATTGTTAGTAGTAGCCACACCTTTGAAGGCCTTAGTATTCCTCTCCAACCAAAAACACTATACAACAGCCATAACAATGAACCAACACAAAGATTTCCAATCCTTTCCCTTTCCCTTGCCAAACACCCAACTATAATAGTACAAAAAGGCTTCAATGAAGGGAGGGGGGGATGGGGGTGCGCAAAAGTGGAGCAATAAAGAAACAAATGTGAGCAAGTCTCCCCACTCCGGACAAAACTAGTTCTCTCCAAATAAACCAAAAAATGCATTCCTAATTTTCCAAGCAACGCAGAGAGAAAGAGAGAGATGAAGAACCGTCTCTACACTATCAAAACATAGAGAACACACATATGGAGATAATGCTCTCAAAGGCTTCCTACTCTAAAGCAAATTGTTTTTGGTGTTAAATTTATCAACAACAACAAGCTCCAGGGGGCATTTGATAAAATTAAATGTTAAAAGTGCTGAACATTGAACTCAAATTTGATTTTGTGAACTAGTTCATAATTGTATTTGAACCGGTCATTAAATCTAAATACTGAATTATTTTAGTTGTTTGGTATCTAATATCTAAATGTGTGTTGTTTTTCAGTTTCAGCTTTCCTAACTCTTAAAAGCATAAATATTTGATAAAATTAACAGGAAATTACATAAATTAAAATTTTTAACTTAATATAAATGATATTTCTTGTCATATATTTAATGAATAATCATAAATAAAAACAATATAATTTCCTTGTTAGACAAAAATAAAATTTATTATTTTAATACTAACAACTCGGGTGTTGGGTTTTTTGTCATTTTCATTTTTATAAAGGATAAAATTCAAAAAGAGAGCTCTCAATTTTCCATTCACCCAACCAAACTTGTTTCAACATGTGATTCGGTCAATCAAGTCTCACGAAATTCAAAGATACCACCAAAGAAAATGATGTCCAAGTGGTTCATTTATTTAGTGGAACCAATTCAGACATACTCCCTACTCAAAGGTCATTCAGATCAAACAAACGCCCCCTAAATAAAAGCCTTAATTTTATAAGGAATTTTGTTCTTCCAAATATTTTGAAGGAGCAAACATATTAGCTCTTCTTATTTTTATTTTTTATTTTTTTTATAAACAAAGAATTCTATTAGAAGACAAGAGAATATATAACAAATAGAGGAAAAAGAGGGGTAAAAATGACGATAAGAAATCCTCCTTTTACAAGAAGAAACCAGCTACATGATCACAAAAAAACAGAAAACAACTCAATGAAGCAAAGCTAACCAATCCCATTGTAATTCTTCCAAAGAAACATGTCAAAAGAAACCACTTCCTGACACCCACAGTGACACCAGAAAAACTACCCTACTCCACAGCAAATTGTTAGTAGTAGCCTTTGAAGATTCTAGCATTTCTCTCCAACCAAATAGACCAAATAATAGCCATAACAACAAACCTCCACAAAGATTTTCTATCCTTGCCTTTGCCAAATCCTCCGCAAAGCTTTCCTACCCTGGCCTTCGCCAAAATTCTCTAAAGATAATAGTACAAAAAATCGTTCAATGTGAAGGGGCAAACCCAATTTTCACCAATAAATTATTTCGAAGAGCCAAAGTGAAAGGGCAATGAAGAAACAAACCTGAGCATGTCTCCCCACTCAAAAAAGGACACAAATACCAAGTTTCAAGGCCTTATTAGGTCTTTCTTCAGAAGCAAAGGATTGGTATTTTCTTTATCAGTAAAAAAAAAGTATATATTAAAAGGGCATCAAAGGGACGCTGAATCGAAGTACAAGAAATCAACCACTCTAGAGGGTATCACAAAAATCAAAAATTACATCAAACTCGTTTGCTACAAGTCCACTATGCCAACTAGTAACTGCAATAAACCATTGCTCTTTGCTGAGCTGAAGCATCGAGATTAAATTTTTTAAGACTCTTCTGTTTTTCTCTTTCCTTACACAACAAAAAAATGCGAAAGAAATGAGGGACAAAGCCTTCCTCTTTTCCTTTGTTGCCCAAATCCCTCTCTAGGCCCAAAGCACCCCTCCAACAGATCTAGCAGTAACCCACCGTTGACCAATAAGAGTCAAAGCCACATTCCAAAGATTTCTAGTTTAGGGGCAATGGAGAAGGATATGGTCTACTAATTCAGCCTCGGCCATGCACATGCCGCATCTATTGAGAACCCCCTTCTCTACAAGTTGTCCAGGGTCAAGATCTTACCATGAGTTACTTCCCAGGTAAAAAAGGCAACCTTATCAGGGGCAGCTGTCTTCCATAATTGAGGTCAAGGGAGTGAATGTTGTTTGATTCCAGAATAAAAATTTTACTATAAAAGGATCTGACAATGAAGACAACCTCCTTGTCCAAGGGCCAAATGAGAAGGTCATGAGTGTTTTGAGGCAGGATCTTGTAAAGATGACTGTAGAAATTAGTGAGTTGGTGAAGTTCCAATCTTCCACATTTCTATGAAAGAAGATATTGCGAAAAAAAAAAAAAAAAACTGTTTGAAGGTGCTGACTAATGCAAGCATATTTATACAAGCAATGTTATGGGTGGAAATGAAACACTAAGAGCCTCCGATAACTCTACACATCATGCCAAAAGTAAATGTTGTCTTATCCCCCACCAGAAATCTAATAAAGGAGAAAAAGTCATTCCAGCATTTCCTAATGTATTTCCACACCCCTGCGCCGTGTGGTCCTCTACCAGCCCAAAGATCCACCCATGCTCAAGCCCATATTTCGTTGCAACAATTTTCTGCCGAAGGCAATCCTTCTCAGTCATGAATCTCCAAAACAATTTTCCAAAAAGGGCTTTATTGAAGATGTGAAGGGAATTTAAACACAAGCCTCCTAAGTTGATAGGCTATTTCACCAAGCCCCATTTGACGAGGTGGACCCCAAGTTCCGCTAAAGGAACATCCTTCGAATCCCTTCTAATCTTTTAGCAACAAAAATCGAGAGTGGGAGCAGTGACATGAAGTAAACTAGAAGGTTTGTCAAGTTGCTTTTAATAAGAGTGAGTCTCGCTCCTTCTATCATAAAATTCCTCGTCCATCCTGCTAGCCTTTTCTCAAACTTCTCAACGATGGGGTCCCCATAGTCCTATATCTTTAAATTTAACTCCAAGAGGTAACTCGAGGTAGTTGATAGGGAAGGATCCTAATTTGCACCCCAAGAGATCTACAAGGAGAGATCTTCCTAAACCGTCGCTGATTGGAATTTCGCTTTTTCCAACATTGACTTTCAAACCTAAAACAGCCTTAAACACTACCAAAATGCAACGCAAATTTTGAATGTGTATGGAGTTATCTCATGGAAAATGATGGTGTCATCCATGAATAAAAGGTGATAGACCTCCAAAGATATTTCATTTCAACCGACTCAAGGCCTTTAAGAAGTCCTCTATCAATGGCTTTTCACAACATAAGGCTCAGCACTTCCGTCACCACAATGCATAAGAAGGGAGACAAACAATCCCCTCATCTCAGACCTCTATAGAAGCCAAAGAAGTCAGAAAGACACCCATTTCTGAGCTCTAAGAAGCTTGAAGTACTCATGCAATGGGCGATCCAACTCCACCATCGCACCCCAAAACCCATCTTTCTAAGAAAATAAAGTAGAAAGTTCCAATTGACATGATCAAAAGCTTTCTCCATATCTAGCTTACACACCACATTGCTTCTCTTTTCTTTGTGATAGACATCCTCCACCTCATTAGCTATGAGTGTTGCATCCATGATCTATCTTCAACCACAAAGGCATGTTGGTGATGCTCGATAACTTCCGAAATGGCTCTTTTGATCCTTTTAGCAAGAACTTCAGCAAGAATATTTAACATACTCCCCACCGGGCTGATTGAACGAAAATCCTTGATGTTAAAAGCCCCAAATTTCTTCAAATCAGAGCAAGAAACATGGCATTAATGTTGTGCACAAATCTACCTAATCTAAAGAAGTCCTCAAAAGTGTCAATAAGGTCTTGTTTGAGAGTGTCCTAATTAGACTGAAAAAAGGATAAGGAGTCCCCATTTGACACCTCCCATGTCAATAAGAATAGGGAAGTTATCTGATGTGGACATAGGAAGGAATCTCTTAGTGGCTTTGGAATAGTGAATGTTTAAATCTGCAAAGATAAGGAATCTATCAATGCAACGGCTTTTAATTTCCAAGAGCTCTGCTTGGAAAAGATGTCAAGAGGGTCCTTCAGCTGGGAGGTAGACCCTAGTGAGAGTCTAAAGAAAACTATTATCTAGGTTTTTGAACAAACACGAGACTAAAGAGGAGTTGATGGAATGATCTAGCAACTCCAAAACATTGAGATTCCATATAACAAGGATGCCTCCAGCACTACCTACAGCACCAAGGTAACCCCATCCGCAGGTCTCACATCCCCAAAGACCTCTGACTAAAATAAGATTCATGTTTTCCACTTTGGTCTCCAATAAACAAACAATCTCCATTCTCCAATCCTTGAGAAAGGATCTTATTACACTTCTTTGGATTTGTTGTTCAGCTCCCTCATGAGGGGTATCTTCTCTTTGGCCTGCCAGCTTTTGAACCTTCTCCACCAGCCAATGCCAATGCTTCAGTTCCTTCACTCTCCACAAAGAACCAGCCAAGACTGCGGGGTTGGTGGCTGATATCTGGAACACCATCTTGCAGGTCCACCCTTCCCCTCAGCTCATGGTGCCCCAAGATATTGAGAAAGAAAGCACACAGGTTGCAGTCACTGATTTACCCTTGATCCCAGCCCCCACCCCCCTCTCTTTGAGGCTGTACATTACAGCCACAGCACTGCAGATGTGCAAGACAACACCAACTTCGTGGCATTGTTTGGTTCTGATACCTAGAGCACACAATTTAAGGAGCAAGTCTCTGATAGGGTGTTACAGAAGGTGAAATTGGTTAGCAAAACTATTGGGGGTATCTTTTCAGGGGTTCAAAGATAGGCTTTTGAGATTGTTTGAGGAAAAAGAGAGAGAGAGAGAGAGAGAGAGAGAGAGAAGGGAGGGGTCACAACCCAACTCCAAAAAACCCTTGGGCAGCAACAGGAAATTGGACACCAACAGGGAGCTAAAATGTCTGGAATGTTCAGTTAATTATGATAAATCAGGAGGTTGTACAGACTTGGTGGAAGCAAGTAGCAGCGGGTTTGCATGGTTAAACAATGTTAAGTAAAATCATCTCATGGAACTTGAGGGGGCTGAAGCAAATCATTGGTCTTGATTTTCTCAAGTATCGCAGTCCAAATAAAAGCTATTATTTTAAGGGAACTTTAGCTCTCCAAATCAAAGAGTACAAGGAAAAGGAGGCTGCATTAGGATCACAAGTCAGATAGGGAAAAAAAGGACTTACAAGAGTATTCCCTAGAAGGATCTAAGCTTCGAACCCTTTTATCATTTCCAAAATGAACATGAAAAGAGTTGAACAAGTTAGTCAAAAGAACCAACTCATTACTCTCTCCCTCATTAAGATTTCCCCTAGAATGGAAGTCCCAAGAGTGCACACCCTCTTGCAAACAAAGGAAAGCAGAAATCAGGGTATTGTGAAGATCTAGTGACCCAAAAACCAAGGATAAGCAAGAGCCAAAGGCATCTCTCCTCCCAAAGTTCCTCCCAAAACGAATTTTCTCCCAATTTCCCATTATATACTGGACTTTAAGAAGAAAATAATGATACATCTGAGACCCAAACTTCCAATGACTCAAATGAGTAAATATTAACTCCTATTTAGCATCCCACCCATTTTGTAATAGACCAAATTTACAATGAATAAGCTTATGCCAAAGAGAATTAGGTTTGGAAAACACCATAAACATTTCCCCACAAAAGAAATGTTTTTGGACACCAAGTAACCTAGAACCTAGAATCTAACCCTCCACCAACCATCCCTCATATTGGAAGGAAAACCCTCCAACAACAACAAAGAGATATACAAAAATGGAAATCCCAAGAGAAACTATAAACCCCTAGAGATCCCAAAAAAAAAAAAAAATGACATCATCATGCACCAAGGTTAAACAATAAAGACAAGGAAAAGAGATGACCAATGCAGTGTTACCCCCACCAAATATCTTCCCAAAAGCAGATTCCAGAACCATTTTTGTTTTTACATAACAAAACAATTCCACTAAAATAAATAAATAGTTACAAGAAAAGGAGGATAAGACATCACCCATTAAAGGTAAAAAACAAAATTACGTAAGTACAGCTTTCCAGTCTCTTTGAAGATCAGACAGCGGCACACCCCAAGAGGCACCAAAAGAACATGCCCAAGAGGAAGCAAAAAAAAAAAAGTGACTTTCTCCCAAAGAGAAGTCTTCTGATATTCTTGCATTCCTTTCGAAGCGAAGGATCCACAAAATAGCATACACTACAAAATTCAAGAACATCCTCCCTCTTTTACTCTTCCCAAAATCCCAAAATTTCACCATCAAACAATTATATTTATTCTGCAGAGCCACAAAATTCTTGCATTCCTTTCGAACCGAAGGAACCACAAAATAGCATACACTACAAAATTCAAGAACATCCTCCCTCTTTTACTCTTCCCCAAACCCCAAAGTTTCACCATCAAACAATTATATTTATTCTGCAGAGCCAACCAATCCTCATCATAACAAAATAACATAGAGCTCTTGATTCCTCGCCACCCAGCAACAAAGAAAAAGATGAATAGTAGTCTCGTTTGCCTCATGGAACAGCATACAAACATCTGGGCTGAGATATTTCTGAGGTCTCCTAAAATGTAGCGAGTCAATTGTATACAGAACAAAAGGCCAGATGAAACCCCAGATCTTAAAAGGGGATTTTGCTTTCCAAACAGCTTTGTCAAATGAAAGGGCTAGGTTTGAAGATTTTTTAAGATGATTGAGAAAAGACTTTAAAGAGGAAGACCCTGAAGAATCCCCAATCCAAAGGTTGCATCCCCCTTCAAGGTAGGAAAAAAAGAATCCAGCCCATCCAAAAAAGAAGTTCATTGACCTAAATTTCATTGAGACTCCTGAAGAAACGAAACCCCAAGACAAAGAGCCCCCACTCTTAAAATTAGAAAGCTGAAATTGGTGCATTATGAACAACAGATGGTCTAAACAACGCAACTCCAACAGCTCCAACGATACCTCACCCACCAAAATATCCTCCCAGAACAGAATCCATTACCCACCTTAAGACGAGTAAGGGGAAAGAAAAGACAAACTCCCAAGGGCTCGCATTGGTAATGTTGCCGCAACTTTAGTATCCCACTGTTCCAATGAATTCAATACTTGATCTTAATAACTTGATGCTGTAATGAGTTAAGACTCTAAGGGAAACCTCCATAACTATTTTCCAATTAATGAGATGTTTTTTGGGACCACAATGTCAAGCTACACTAGCCCATTGACCCCCCCCCCCCCCAAAGATTTAGGTATCTTAAGCACCTTCCAACTAACGAGGTGATCCCTCTTATCCTCCCAAAAACCAGACCATAAAAAATTTCTGATAATTTTCTCCGAGGTCTGAGCAACACTAGTAGGGGTCCTAAATTGGGGAAAACCACGTTCATAGTTGCCTATAGCTTTCTACAGAAAAGATCTAGCAAGCATTCAAGGCACAGATCATTGGTATTGGATATATCATTAGGTTGTTCCCAATCAAATCTGCTCCATTTAAAAAATAAAAAGGAATATTACAAATGGAAACACTAATGAAAGTGAACAAAAGATAAGCCCTCTTCCAGCCTTCTAATCTCCTCTCTCAACCACCGAATCGCAGAAAGCGTCCAACAGCGTATTACCCCAAATACTAAGATATGATAAGGGGGCGTTTGGTTTGTAGCATCTTTCAAGATTTCCAAGAATGTGATGCCCATGGCATCTAATTCCAACAATTGATAGTATGGGGATCTAACATGGTGGGAATGTTCACATTCTTCGAAAGGAGGATTCCCATGAAACATGGGAATCTTATTCCCACCCTCCCCAATGGGGTAAGTTTCATAGGAATCCTGCATTTTGGACCAAATTGCCCTCACTATTTTGGAGGTTGGACAAAAATGCCCTACATTGTAGTATTATCATTCTATATTATATTTAAAAAGCACATTATTAATAAAATAAAAAGTAATATTTTTTTAGATGATAAAATTTTCATTAAAGTAAGAAAAATACAATTACAAAGAAAGAGGATAAAGCATCCTCCAGGGGAAAAAAAAAAAAGGAAAAAAGAATACATAAAATATTTACATGAACTATGTCTTTCAGTCCCTATGGATATCAGACAACAAAAGACCCTCAAGAAGCCCAAAAGAGTGAGCTCAAAAGGAAGCCAAAAACGTAGCTTTCTCCCAAATCAAACTAGGCGGGTCTTCTGGTCTCTAAAAATTCTGGCCTTTCCAAGCCAAAGTGCCTACAAAATAGGAAAGACTGCACAATTCCTAAAGACTTTCCTCTTTTCTATTCCTTCCAAGACCCCAAAAGTGCACCACTATGAATTCATAAACAATCTGCAATGCCATCCAACCTCACCAAAGCAGGAAAGCAGGTTGTTCCACAAAAATCTCACCACCCCACAATGCAAAAATAAATGAGAACTATTTATTTTTGTGTCATTACAATTTAATAAAATCGTTAATATTTAGACATTATATTGCCCTTAATTATTAATTGATTATTCTCCTGTTAAATTTTTTAAAATTTACAGTTGTTGAAAATTTCACGACATGGATTAATTAAGTACACATTCGTTTTGTGTTGAAAATATAATTATTCTTCATATATTGGTTGCATACGGGTCAAGGATACAATGGTCATCCTTTTGAAATGACTACTAGGACTCCCATGTTGAACCAAACATTGACATGAGAATCCTAGGTACATTTCTAGGAATTTTATCATGCGAACCAAAACAAAAATATTCCCATGAGGCAAGCATCCCATTCCCAGGAATGAGATTCCTAGAAATGTCATTCCATGGGAATATTTTTTTGCCACAAACCAAACATCCCCCCAAAGGCCAAGCCAAAGAGTCACAACCAACTAAAGCCCAGAAACCCTCTACATCCCTTCTTCTTGAATTGATACCCACTACACCACTTCAAGACAAATTTATCTTCTCAAAAATACTTAACAAAGTATGGACCTCACAGAATTTCTCAACACTATTCTCTAAGGAAAAAATAATATCATTCGTGAACTAAAGACGAGACACCTCCACATCCTCCCTCCCACTCACAAGAATCATCCCAAGATCACGAGCACAAAGAACTGGCCTACTCAAACCATCCACCACCAAAGTAAACTAAAAAGGTGACAATGAATCCCCTTCTATTAACCCTTGAGAAACCCTAAGACAATCCTTGGGCTGACCATTAACAATCATCAACATATTACCAAACCTAAAGCACCCTCTCATACAATGATGCCAAAATGTCCCAAAACTCTTCCTTTGCAACACTTTACCAAGGGAATCCCAATTAACAATGTCATAGGGTTCTCAAAATCCAATTTAGAAATCATGTCCTTCTTGCCCCTCCTCCTTACATCCTTACCATCTCATTAGCTATCAAAACTTTCTCTAAGATTTGTCTATATTTTAACAAGAGCAAATTCGTCCATCAATACTCTATCCCACAACACGTCCCAAATTCTTCTTGACAAAACCTTAGTTAAAACTTTGTGAATACTGCTAGAAGTCTTCACGCTCCTAACCACTATCTAATAATCTACTTAAAACAGTGACAACATGGGAAAAAAAAATGGAGAAGACGAATCCCCTTGTGTAAGACCCCCCAGAAGCTATAAAACACCACTTAGGTTCTCCATTAACAATTATAGAAAAGAATGCATTAGACAAGAAACCCCTAATTCAAGATTGCCACATCTTGCCAAACCCCTCTATAACAAAGATCTTAGCTAAAAAGTTCCAACTAACCACATCATAAGCCTTTTCAAAATCCAATTTGAAAAATAATCCCATTCTCTTTCCTCCTGCAAACATCCTTCATCACCTCATTAGCTAGCAAATAGCATCCACAGTCTGCCTACCCGTGATAAAAGCACTTTGAACCTAAGAAATAATATATCCTAAATCTAAACATATTGCATGACCCTAGAAATAATCTTGTAGGCACCAATAACTAAATTGATAAGTCAAAAATCAGCAACCATAATATACCACTCTTCTTAGGCACCAAAGTAGTTAAAGTAGAACTAACACTTTACCCAGAACCCCATGCAGATCAAATTCATTAAATATCTTCAACAAATCCACCTTAATCGCATCCTAACAATCCTAAAAGAAAGCCATGCTAAATCCATGTGGACTCGAAACCTTATCCCTCTCCATCCCAACCACAATAGTGTCGCTTCATCTTCCTCAAAAGGTCTTTCCAACCAAGTCACTTAATCTCTAGAAACAGGATTCCTATCCAGACCTCAGGCATAAGCCTACAAGTAAAACCATCCTCCAAAGCATGTGGATTTGAAAAAAAGGAATAATGTGCAATCTAATTCGCTATCAAACAAGGATCTGAAATAGCTTTAACACCCCCACTTGAGCAGTTGAGCTCCAATTCCCTAATCTAGTTCCATCTCATCTTACCCTTAGCCAGCCTATGTAAAACTTTTTGAACTACAATCACCCACTCTAACCCACTTAAAATTTGTCATGTGCCTCCAACTCCTCACTTCCTTAAAAATCATCTAGCTCATTTTTAAACGAAACTCACTTAGCTGCCTCATATCCAAAAGACTCCCTCCTTCATCTTTTCTATCCAAATAATCAAGCCCACCTAAAATTCTAGCATTCTTCGTCCTACAATCCGCAAAAATCTCAATATTCCATTTCTTCAAAATCAGTTTAAGAAGATTTAGTTATATCATGAACCTAAAACCTTCTCACCTCCTCTCAAAATCCTCCCTCCAAGAATCCCTGACCTAAAAGTAAAAAGGATCATGATTAAGTCACATATTCTCAAACCAAAAAAAGCTGTATAGCCCCACTTTACCTTGCTCGACTTTAACAAAATAGGAAAATAATCAGACACCAATCTAGACAAAACAACTTGTGGTTCTGTGAAAGATTACATCCTCCCACTTACTACAAAACTAAAACCTATCTAAACAACTGCAAACTGCCCTCTCCCACCACTAACCAAGAGAAGAAAGACTTATCTTTAGAAAGATACCACCATTCCTAATAAACCTATCCAAATTCTGCATACCCAGGAAAATTACTCCTCAAATTATTCCAAAATACTGATAACACTCACACTCTAAAGTCATATCAGATTATATGCATAATTAATAACATCTTAGACTAACAAATACAATATCTACATGGAATATGCTCAGAAGATTTATTTTTAGTAAATAATGAATGCACAGAGATCAAAAACAATAGAGGCAAAGAAGAAATTGCACTAGAAACCAGCAAACCCAAAAAATTGAAGTGAGTCGCTTTGAACTAAAAAAAAATACCAGTTGATGATAGTAAAAATATGCAATTCCCCATTACCTCCCAGTCGGAATAAAAATAAAACAGAAAAAGTTTGAGCAAATTATTACCAGGGTAGCTCCCTCGAGTATTTGCATACGGCTGCAAAGACTCTGCGGAATTCACAACCCCCCATAACTTCTTATTATACCTTATACCCTGCAAAAAATAAATGTCTGTATAAATGAAGAAGAGGCCCCAAAAAAATCAAATGACTTTCAAAGTGAATAAATAAATGCAATTGAAAACAGTAATTTGATTACCCCTGTCCCTAACTTGGATGCAAAATCTTCACTCAAACCAGCCATTGCACTGTACTGTACAATATTAACATTGGAAAATTTTGCAAGCAGAAGGTGCACCAAAAGCGAGAATAAAGATAATACGAGCCCAATGACCGCTGCCCATTTTATCTTGGATTTGAATATCATCGTCGTTCATCAAAGATTTAGTTTTCAAATAATACTATACTCGCACTAACATTCAACCTCTGCATTACAAAGAAATTTTAAAAACAAGTGCCAACAGCATCAAGAAGTGATCTGTAACCAAAAATAAAAATAAAAATAAAGAAAATTGTAGGGTAACAAAGCTTTAAGAATGTAAGATCCAAAAGAAAACCTTAACTTTGCATCATTTAGTTGCTAAAAAATAACTTATGATTAAAATTTAATAATTTAAATTTCCAGAAAATTAAACTTTCAGTCGAAGGAGCTTAATACAACTAACCAGCTTTGTCGAGTAGAACGTTCTAATCGAAAGTAACAGCAGCGCGCAAAACACATGACTGAAATTTTCAATTTTATTTTCCCCTCATCAGATTTCTCATTAACCAACGGATCAAATCTGAGAGGAACGAATATAGTCGGGGAAATGCGACTGTTAAGATTACAGTGGTCTGAAAACTTGCTCAGTAGAGATTTTATTTTCTCGATAATTGATGGAAAATTCTCGAGAAATTAAGACCTAGATCGCAGAGAAATGATGGATTCACACGAATTCGATTGAAAAATTGATCTAGAATCGAAAGTGGCAGACGCTGGTTGATCGAAATTTCCAACTTTCCGTGAGCTGTGAGGAGCCGCACAGGGAATTGCTTGCGGCACGAAAACATACAGAAATGACGCCGTTTCGGTGGACCATTGAATGAATCGACGTCATTTTGTTATAATCCCAATGATCGCGATTATGGTGCGTTAAGATTTTTTTTTTTTTTTCCTTTTTTTTTATGGAGGGTTACATCTTGAAATCTTAAAAAATTGACGTGATTATTATTTTAGACAATGAAATTAAAAGGAAGGTACCATCGTCTTAAATGCGATGGGAGAAAAAGAGTACTAAAAAACCAATGACTATTGTTAGGTGATTTCAATTTTGGAGTGGAGAGAAAAATTCCTAAAGTCCAATGATTTGTCCAATTGACTTAACCAAATTAAAAAATTAATTAACAATTTTTTTTACTTTTATTTTGATTTATATTTTTAAAATTTTTATCATAAATTAAATTTTAGTTCAACACATTCATTAATAATGATAGTTAATCAAGCGTATTATAAATATATAAATATGTATTATATAGATTATCCATCTAAGTAAATATATATTATGCGTATAAGCATATTATACATATTGCATAGGTGATTAGATATAAATAAAATAATATTATTATCTTTCATTAATTAAAAGTCCACATTAGGGCATACAATATGTCTTCTTCTCAAATCGCGTTCATTTTTATTAGAATTTGAATTGGAGAGTGGAGGCTTCCATTATTAAAGTCTCAAACTTTAATCATTAATATTGAGAATTTTATTTATAAGTTTGTCTCATACTAAAAAAATAAAGTAATAGATTGGTGATTATATAAATGGTTGAGCCTAAGACCCAATAAGTTTAAGCTTTTGGGTTAAGTTGGAGTTCATCTATATGTATCAAACTCTCATGAAGACTCTCAAAACTAACAAGTAGTATTAGAGTCGATGATTCGTAACTGTAGGTGAGTGACATCATAAAGTTTGATTTGAAACTAATTTTCATAACATATTAACAATTGGAGGAACAAGTGTGTGACCAAGACAAATAAGGATCATCTAGGCCTAGAATATGAATTTGAATAGGGTTAAGATATGGGAGATAAGATTGGTTTGGAGGCAAATGGGATGTAATGCGAGACACGTAAGGTTTGGGGGTATGGCTCACTTGAACAATTATTGGGGAATTGGGTTTACTCCCCAAAGTTAAACAGTTTCTACTCAATTAAGGAGGTTGAATCAAGCACATAGAATTATCAAGATGTTTTGTTAAGGGTGAGTGGTTAGAACTCATAAGTAAGAGAAAGATTGTTGAGAATTCCATTTACGAGTTTGTTTTATATTGAAATAATAAAAAATAAAGTAGAAAATGTGTGTTTATGTACATGGTTGGCCTCAAGATCTAACATGTGTAAGCTTTTGGGTCAAGTTGGTATTCACCTATGTGTATCAAACCCCCATAAAGACTTTCCCGATGCTAACAAGTGGTATCAGAGTCAATGGTTTGTAACTTTAGGCAAGCGACATCATAAAGTCGAGATGTGAAGATAATTCTCCTAAAGTGCTAATAGTTTGAGGACCGAGTCTTTGACCGAGGCCAATAAGAATCATCCATCTTAAAAGATTAATATGAATATGGTTAAGACGTTGGAGGTATGATTAATTTGGAAGCATATGAAATGCAGTCAGAGACACTGTAATATCCCAACCCCAAAGGGGCTAGGATATTTACTTTTTACCATTGATTTATAGCGGAAGCAAATAAACTCAATTATTATTAAACTAGGGCGCTAATTATCCATATTACAATTATTTATTTCAAAAGAAGAAAAATTACACAAGCATAAATATCTGGCATCATACTAATATTTCTAATCAATCTTTATTTTTTCTATCCCCACCCGCATGCTTGCTAAGCTTGATTTCCGACTTGTCCTTCAGAAGTTATTTGAAATAAAAATATGATTGGAGTGAGACGACGCTCAGTAAGTAAATAAGATTATTATTAGTATGTGGCCAAAATGAACTTTTTAAAAATTTCGTAAAACAATATTTAATACTATAACTTCAAAATTTATTCTAAAATAAATGCAAATCTAAAAATTTATGCATAAAACTTTTACCATCAACTATAATAGTAAAATTTAATAACCAGATACTGTGACCGTTAAATTAAACTTTTAACTTTAATACTGTAAAAATATTTAATGATAAACATACATATATTTTTCCTTATACGTTTTCTTTAAATCGTCATTTAGGCACAAGAATAGTCTTTTTCATATAAACTTATAATTTTCCTTCAACTCATTAATAACTCTGTACACGTAATTAAGTATGTATAAACATATATTATAAAAATCACCCTCAGGTCTGTTTGTCGTAAGTCATGTTTACCCCCATGACTGGGTTGTGCGGTCCGAAGACTGGACTTAGCTGGCTGACCGACCAAACTAAATCAACGTACGTAAACATTAAGTGAGATTTTCCTTATTAAGTCTTGGTCCGGAATCAGGTGTGCACTCAAGAGAAATCCATTAACATAAATAACCGTTTTGTAAATAGTGTGGGTGCACTCTGATCCGTTTAAACTTTAAACTGCGGTACCGAGAATCTGTAACTTTGAACTTTCGTTGCCTTAAGGGGTTTTAAAATCATCTTATTATAATTTATACAATTTAAAATAATAGCATGAAAATCTCATATTTACTCATATTTTCATAAATACATGCAACGTAGATATAAACTCATGTCACACAATTTTTGTGTTAAAAATATTTATTTATTTATTTTTGAATAGAAAGAAATGTTGAAAATTACCCGAGCGGATTAGAATATTTCTTAACCCAAAAATAAATGCAAGAATATTAAAATTAAAACTGGTATAATTAAATATGCGTAAAAATAAACTCAGGGAAATTTTACGAAACTAAGTAACATAAACGAAATTTACTTACAAATAAACTCGGGTATAAATTTTAAATAAAAATCTAACATAATCTAATTTACTTACAAATAAATTTAGGTATAAAATTTAAATAAAAATCCTAACATAATCAAATTTACTTACCTTCTTCTTTTATCTTGTGCTACAAACACAATAACTATCTCTAAGAAATGAGATCGGAAAGAGTGGGTGAGTGAGAACTTACACAAAAATTATCTCTCCACCACAATTTCTTTCACTCACTAATCCTTCTCTACATTGGAAAAATTGTTTTGAAAAATGAAGGTTGAGAGCTCCCTATTTATAGGAAAATTTTGGAGAAGAAATGAAATTTGTAAAAGTGTGGGGAGAGGGGTGAAATTATAATTTTTTTAAAATTAAAGAATGGGCAAGAGATGGGCAAGGTATGGGTTGAGTATGGGATAGGGATGGAGGCCATGTGGGAGTGCTTGCCACCATTTAAATAAATTTTTAATTAATTACTTAATTAATTAATTAATTAGTTAATTAATTATTTTATTTTTTTATTTTTTTATCATTATTATCATTATAGTAATCATTGTTATTACTTTTAAATTTTTAGTATTTCTTTATTTTATTATTTATTTTTGAAAAAGAATTAAATTTGAATTTAGAAAACTCATATGGGCTCCACACAACTTTGAGACCCAAATGGATCCTACGTAACTCCAATAATTCTCATACGATTTTATGAGCCTTACACAGCTTCGAGACTTATGTAAACCTCCACACGGCTTTGAGACTCATGTGAGCCCCGCATATGATACCTATATTATTATTATTTTATCATATATTTCTGTAAATTATATCAGTCGAAACATTATTTTATGTACTTATTTACGTGCACAAATAGTGTTTATCTTGTTTATCTTATGAAATTCCATTTTGACCAGGCCGACCTCTAGGAAGCGACTGAGCCGCAATGGTTTCTGAGCACTCGCTAAGATAAGGTCTTTCTTAGGAATGAAACATGGAATCAAGGATCTTACAGAAAAACACTTCTGTATTGATATTAACTTAATGACCATTTTTATTATTTTATTATTATTGTGCTTTAATCGTATATATATTTTTGGGTCATCACAGACACATAAAGCGCAGGGGTAAAATCTATTTGAGTAACTATAAGAGAATTAGGCTTATTCCCGTAAGTTTTAGGGTTTTCGCTAAAGGGAGAAGGTTGAATCAGGCAAATAAAATGATCGAGAATGTTTCCACTGCGGGGGAGGGGTTGGAACTTACAAGTGAGGAAGAGATTGTTGAGAATTTCACTTCTAAGATTATCACATATTAAAAAAATATAGTAGAAGATGGGTACTTATATACATGATTGGCCCCAAGACCTAATAGACTTAAACTTTTGGGCTAAGTTGGTATTTACCTTTGTGTATCAAACTCCCATAAAGACTTTCCCGATAGTAGCAAGTGGTATTAGAGTCGATAGTTTGTGACTCTCAATGAACGACATCGTAAAGTCGAAGTGTGAGCTAATCCTGCTAAAGTACTAATAGTTGGAGACCAAGTATGTGACTTAGGCCAATAAGGATCATTGTTATTGAAAGATGGATCTGAATAGAGTCAAGACGTGGGAGGCAATATTGGTTTGGAGGCACGTGAAATGCAATCCAATGCACAAGAGTAATACCTATTTGAGCAATTGTTGGAAAATTGGGCCGACTCCCACAAACTAGATGATTTTCACTAAAGGGGGAAGGTCGAATTAGGCATACAGAATGATCAAGAATGTTTTCGTTAAGGGAGAGTGGTTGGAACTCACAAGTGAATGAGAGGTTGTTGAGTATTCCATTTATGAGTTTATACCATATTTAAAAAATATAATAGAATATGGGTGCTTATGCACATGAATGGGCCCAAAACTCAATAAGCTTAAGCTTTTGGGTCATATTGGTGCTTATTTTTGTATATCAAACCCCTATGAAGACTTTCTTGGCATTGACAAGTGCTATCAAAGCCAATGGTTCATAACTCTAAGCGAGCGACATTGTAAAGTCATGGTGTGAAGCTAATTCTCCTAGAGTGCTAATAGTTGGAGACCAAGTGTATGACCGAGGCAAATAAGGATCATATATCTTGAATGGATCCAAATAGGGTTAATACGTGGGAGGTAGGATTGGTTTGGAGGTATGTGGAATGCAATTCGAGGCATGTAAGGCACGGGGGTAAGGTCCACTTAAGGAATTGTTGGAGAATTAGGCTTACTCCCACAACTTACATGATTTTCACTCAAAGGAAAAGGTCTCAATCATGCACACAAAATGATCAAGAATGTTTATGTTGGAGTTAAACACGCAGCGGAAGCACACACACACACAAATCAATTCAGAACAATTGATGCAAAACAATCAATGATGTATATACGGATCAAGCAAGCACAATTTCACAATCACACACAAAGTAATTGAAAAACAATAGACAAAATACACAAGATTTACGTGGTTCGGTAATATGCCTACGTCCACATGAGCAACAATTGAATTCTCATTATTAGACTATTCAAGCTTACATTAGGGTTATAATACAATGTATTTATACAAACCATGTGCGCACATAAGGCGTATTTACCATCTAAAGCACTTATATGTTGACTCTAGGAGGAAAAACCTCCAAATCCCCCCAATCTACTAATCCTCAATTCAAATTTCCTTATTTGCGTCGAACCAAACAGTTGACAGTTATAGTCAAATCGTCTACAGTTTCAAACAGAGAGAAATTCCCCTGTAGGCTGCTCCAGCAACTGTCGACGGTTTTAGGGTAATTGTCGACGGTTTCCATGCGGATGCTAAACCGTTGAGAAAACCGGCGATGGTTTCCTCTTGCAAGCATCTCCCTTTCGTTTTTTACTTCTCTTTGCTTTTTACGTACATGCGTTCCACTCAAATATGAACAACATTTCTAACAATCTCCGCTTTGGCGAATATTCACCATTCAGACATCTTTTATAGGACCAAACCATAAGACTAGTGAGACAAAGCATTGTATTAAAAATGAATGTGACTCCTCAAATTGTATTAAAAATGAATAATCAATAAAATTGTATAAGTAAAATAATGAAATTCATTACTCGCAAGCATTTAAACTTCTAAAATACATGGCAATTGCTATTTCTAGATTACAATGATTGAGCTTGAATTTGATAAATGAATATATTTTGGGCCTCATGCCTCCTAAAGGTGAAATTTGAGACTAAATACAGACAGTGGCTACTATATTATATTTATTTATATTATTTAATCTTATATTCTTAAAAAATATTCTTTTAATTTATTGAATTGCATTAAATAATAATGATTTTTTTCAGAAAAAAAGGTGAGACAATGGAGTCATTAATGCAAAAATTATATTATATTATTAATTATTGAAGCATATATGATTCACCTAAATCATCTAATTATAACCTCGTAAGTCGTAAAGAAAAATATATGCTTTGATTCCCTCCAACATTCAGTATGGTGGCACATCTTCTTCCTCTTCTTCAACCACAACAACAACTCGTCCTTTATCTACTGCTTTCTCTTGTCCAATCTACTTTCTTAATGCTGATTTTTTACTTTTCTCAATGCCAATGTATTAGTTTTTTTTATTTTTTTTGTCATTCTAGGGGAAGAACACAATAATAAATTTTATTTTTTTATTTTGGACTCCATTTGAATCGAGGATTTTATTTGAAGAAAGGAAATTTTTTTAAAATAAAATATTTTTTATTGTATCTTCTTTCTATATCAAATATTATGACCTCGTTTAAATTTTAGAAAATATTAAGGAAAATAAAGGAAAATATGAAGAATTCCTCTTTTTCATTTTTTTTTGGTCAAAGAAAGTGAGAAAGAAAATAACAATAAACAAATTAGTGAATAAAAATTTGATTTTATGCATCATTAACATTTGAATTTTCTTAATTTTTAAATCATATCAAAATATTTTAATTTTTAATAGTATTTGATATAAATAGAAAATACAATAAAAAATAAATTTTCTTCTTGTTTTATTTTTTTTTTCTTTCCCAAACAAAATTCTTAATTCAAACAGATCCTATTAAAAATGAAAATATGTTCTTATATTATTAAAAATTAAGAAAAATCAAATATCAATCATGTCATGTGTAAAATCAAATGTGTGTTAATTGATTTGTAATATATATATATATATATATATATATATATATATTCAGTTTCCTTGATAATCAAATATGAAAAAGTTTATTTTTCTTTATTTTTTCTCATATTTTTCAAGTTCGAAACATACCCTTGATTTTTATTATTATTTTTGTTTCAATGATTTCTCTATTTTTGCATTTATTTCATCTTTATTGAGAATTGATTATACATTTATAAAATATTAAATAATTATTGAAACAAAAGTGTGATCAGTCTAGCGAACTATCATCCACTCTTCCATTCATATAGCTTTCTATTTCTCATGCATTTATCATGTATTTTTCTCAAAATTCTCATTGTTGAATAACTAAATAATTATTGAGATTTACATGTTGTGGTTGAGAATGAATAATTATTAAGAATTATAGGAGAACAAGGCATGTTTTCTATAGCTTTGCCTAAAAGATAAATTTTGAGTTGTGTTATATATAATCCTCCTATCATAGCTAGCCAACCATACTACTAGTAAACTACTGCTCCATTTTAAAAAATGACCTAATAGAGTCAGGCTTTAAAGTTCGATACCATGCTCTAACATTGCTCGCAAATGCTCGGCACATGATGGCATCAGGTGTGTCTTGTAATTGCATTAACACTCAAAAATGTCAAGGTGGTCTAAAGGATCGAACAATGTATCATACCCTTCAATGCTTGACATTTTAAACTTACTTGGCAAAAGAATCTTCATTGCCTTTTTAGTAAAAGGAGGGTCTGAAGATTTGGTTGATGACTCCCCTATAGAGGAATAGTTATGCACCTCCTTCACCGGTTTTTCTAGTTGGTCAATTTTCTTGAAATTTTCCTTTAACTCTTAGGACCGTTGCACATAGATGCCCACACTATTTGCATCTTCTGCCTTGTTCGCTGGGTTAGAAACCTTTATAGTGACTTCTTGTGAGACCACTACGTTCCCGTCGGGCATTGCTTCTATTTGAGTAACCTAGGGATCATGCTCCATATAATCCTTTATCTGATGCAGGATCATAGTGAACATGTCTTCCAACCTCCTATAAAAAGTTAGGAATTCACTTAAAGGCACGCTTGGTAACGAACTGTCTGCTAGAGTAGAATGAATTGGCCGGGGTGATTGGTCTCTCCTAGTGGGTTTTGATTTGGAGTTATGTGACATCACCATGGTCAAAATGGAAAAACCTCCCAAGTTCCATAGATGGAGCCAAATTTTGTTGCCAAAAATTGAATGGCTTCATTGGAATTAACCTTCAACTGTGACCACCTAAAAGGAAGCAAACAAATATAGCTTAGAGGATCCGGGGTATACTCCGGGGGATCGCTCTAATGCTTAAGATAGGAATCAAGGGAATTTTAGATTGCAACAGTAAAAAAGAAATGATAAGAATGATGAGAATGAGATGCTTACCTCCTTCCGGGGTACCCCTTTTATAGTAATGGTGGCATATCCTTATTTAATTTAATATTTATGGGTACATTATTTCATTTACGAGGGTTATGGATTAATTTAGGGACATTTATGAAAGGGAATAATGACGATTTATTGATTGTGACCTCTTATTTATATGCCTATTAATCTTTATCTATATCAAGAACAATTAAAAACCAAAAAAAATCATGTTTTCAATTTTTTTTCATAAACAACTGAATATTGACAATAGAAGTAGAAAATTGACAGCATAAAACATTTTTATAAGTTGTTTCTTTGTTGTGTAGAAATAGAAATAGAAGACAAAAAACAACAACGATACTAAACAGGCCCAAAAGAGAAAAGGGTAAAATACGATTGAGTTAGTGAACACTAAATTTAGGTTGTTAAGCCTATTATGATTTTATTTAGTTTTTTCAATTGGAACTGAAATTTCAATTGCAATGGCGAAACTGAATTGAATTTTTTTTAAAATTAGAACTAAACTAAATCAAATAAGTTTTGGTGTTGAATCGTATAAAATGAGTCAGTTTGGTTCGATTGATTTTTTTGATTTACATCGAATTGTGCACAGCCTTAGTCTCAACCTAATTCTAATGAAGTATTATCTACTTTGACCCATTGGTCTAGTAGTTTATTCTCATAAAAAAAAAAAAAAAAAAAAACTCACAAATTTTAATTATCCTCAACCTATTCCACCACTTCTTGTACAGTCAAGATCCACCTAAAATAGAAGAATGACTAAAAAGATATGAGTAAAGTAATTTAAAACATCAATGTTTTGGATCTTATAAATTTATTTTTTACTATTCCATATTGATTTAAAAAAAACACTTATCATATTGTGAATAATAGTTTTATTTTTAAAAAAATTTAAAAATCTAGCTATTTAACTTCTATAACGATTATATCCTTTAAACATAGGCTTAACTCACAATCTATGACTCATGTGGTTAGGGGGGGCAACATTGATTGGACTCTTAAATTTCATTAGCTCTTTTGTTTTTCTTTCAAGAAGTTTTGGGAGTTAATTAGATTGTGCTATGGGCATTTCCAAATAGTGTGCAAATTTTGTGGACGTGTTTAGTTCTGAAAATTAAGAAGTATATATTCTTATTATTTATAATATATGTAAAGGAAATGCCTTAAGCAATATGCTATAAAGAGATATGTATTTATAGACATAATATCAATTACAAATATGGAACAGAATATACAAAGAAGGTAAATATCTACAATTATGGAGAATTACTACAATTATGAAGATCACTACAATTATGGAGAATCACTAAGATCTTGGTCATAACAAGACGAATCAGATTGTTCTCTAATATCCCCCCTCAAAGTTGGTGTGGTGGAAGGAGGAAAAATGCACAACTTGCCACGATCCAATAAAAACTGTAATTTGGCCACCCCTTTCGTGAAAACATCAGCCAGTTGAAGGTGTGAGGGGACGAAGCCGAGACTAATAACCTTTCGAGCAACAAGTTCATGAACAAAATGATAGTTAATATCTATAACGACCTACCTATTTTACCATAATAATAATTTAAAATTTTTTTCTTTCCATAATATCATTTAATATAATTATCCTATTAGCCTATTCAGCTGTTAAAACATAATCAACCTGGATCCATGGGTACCAGGGATATACCTGAAATACAACTCTGATACCTAAGCAGCAGGAAATATAATTTACAAACATATCATACAACCAACGACAATACTAGAGTCCTATTAAAACTGTTATATATATATACAATCATCCATCAAAAGATCAAAAAGCAACCTTGGGTCACTTCCCAAAAATACATCTAACCCTAGCTCATCAACTCACCCTTCTAACAGGGTAGCTCAGTCGGACTCTACTATCGTGGAACTCTATATGCTCTTCTACCTAGATTTCCTGAAATATTTATATAGCTGGGTGAGACACCTCTCAGTAAGGGAAATAAACTAACACGAGTGTGTGGTGCTATGAGCATTTTCGTGTTATACATATAAACAGTATAATAAACATATTTAGTAAAATATGTCTACAGCAGAACTGAGTAAAAGATGATTTGTCATATCATAATAAAGCATACTAGATTTCTATACATGAAAATCATCTTATATAACTGTACAATACTGAAATAACACTCAGGATGGATAGCTAGTTGAGGTAATGTCTTACCCCCACATGACTAAGTTGTGCAGCCCGAAGGCGAGACCTAGCAATGGTTGGCCGACTATGTTGGATCAATCATAAGTCTATAAATACGATGGACCTGCCCCACCTAGTCTCGAACTGCCAGGGGAGCAACTCCACTCTACACTGAAGCCACATCGACTGTCATCTCTCACACTACTGGTTGTGTGGTAGCACTATCATAATTCTGAATATACAACTACGGTACCGTGCTCCTGAAACTAAACTAAACCATACCATTCGAATTCTGATATCATATAATAAGTTTCATATACTGAACATAACTGTTTAATATTCCATAGCAATAACTGACATATTAATGTTTCATAAATCCTGTCATATTTTACATGATTATGGCATCTGCACCAATATGGATCACGGCATCTGCACTGGCAAAACATATCATGTAAATCACGGCATCTGCGCCGGCATAACATATCATGTAAATCACGGCATCTACGTCGGCATATCATAACATATTGAATCATGAAATCTCTGTACTGTTTAACATAATATTTAGAACATAGTTTTTGTATTGTTTTATGGTTTTTCCTGAAAACTGGTAATACAGATTATTCTAGGAAAACATAATATTCCATTAACATAATTTCCATGATAAATGTTACTCATGCCACACAGAAATGGGTAACATCTTGAATGTAAAATCTATTCTAAAATCATAATTTCTAATAAAACACATTTAAATCATATCCCTGTTCATAATAGTATTTCCCCAAACATAATTATAATATATATATATATATTCTTAAAATTTAATGTCATAGAATAATAAATAATTTC
The DNA here is from genome assembly GCF_029873635.1 of Malania oleifera. NCBI lineage: Eukaryota > Viridiplantae > Streptophyta > Magnoliopsida > Santalales > Ximeniaceae > Malania > Malania oleifera. The sequence continues at coordinate 111,341,049 of NC_080417.1, read as the reverse complement.
ATGAAAAATTCTGACTTGGTTTATCCCCTTATCTGGCTTACTGAGAAGCCCACAAAACACTCAATTCTACACCTGTAGTGTTCCCAGTACAATACCCTGAAATTAACATTTTTCCCAACAAAACTTAAGTATAAACCCATCTAATACCTTCCCTCAACCTAGAAATACTAAATACCTTAATAAATATTAAAAATAATCAACTTACCCAAAATTTAGGATGATTCCCAAACTTCCCAAATCGAATTTCCGCTCCAGCTATGTTGTAGAGAATCTACCCTAGATCACTGTGGTAGCTTCTGATCGTCGAACTAGGGAAAATCGGAGCCGAATTTCTAGAGAGAAGGTAGAGATTTTGGATTCTAGAGAGAGAGACTGTGGCATATAGGAAATTTTACGCAGGAATTGAGTTTGGGACTATATATAGAGTGTTGTCCACGTGGCACTCATCAACAAGCCACAACTTCTCGTCGACGAGTCCAAGCAATAGTCTCGTCGATGAATGCCTACTCCTCGTCGACGAGATTGTCGACGATTCAGGCCTTGAAAATGGTCCTCTCAGTAACTTCTCATTGACGAGACATACGTCCCTGTCGACGAGCCTAAGAGTCCTGCTCGTCGATGAGCACTTCTACACTCGTCGATGAGACCCTGCTGAAATCTCTTTTGAAAATTATTTTCTCTCCTTTCTTTAATTATTTAATTATTATAATTCTTTGGGTCTCTACAATATCAATATGTTTGGAGCAAGATTTGGCGATTGAGTTGGAAGCAATGAAAATAACTTGTTGTTATCGCCTAGGAGTCTCGGAGGGGAGGGGAGGATGATTTTGAGTTCTCAGAGAAGTTGAAGTGTCCAAGAGAGTTCTGTAGCAATGGAGGCAAGAGCACGATACTCGGCCTTCGCACTAGAACGACAACAGTAGTTTGCTTTTTAGAGCACCGTGAAATTAAGTTGTGACTAAAATAAACAGCAAATCCGGTTGTTGAACGACGAGTGCTGGGATAGTATGCCCAATCAACATCAAAGTAGTTGAGCAAAGTTTGAGAGGAATCCCATGAGATTTGAAGGCCATAATGATAGGTTCCTTTGACATAGCGTAAAATATGCTTCAAGGCTCTAAAATGATCAATGGTGGGAGCATGCATATATTGACATATAGAGTTAACACTGTAGGATAAATCTGGTATCGTAAGAGTCAAATATTGCAAGGCACCTGCTAGAGAACGAAACTGCGTAGCATCTGAATAGGAACTACCAGAATCAGTGAGATGAGATCGTACCAAAAAAAGGAGTTTAGATTGGCTTGCAATCCACCATATCGGTTCGAGTCAACAAATCAAGCGCGTAGTTAGCTTGGCTGAGAAAAAGACCCTTGTCATTTTTAACAACCTCAATCCCCAAAAAATAGGGTAAATCGTCGAGGTCCTTCATGGAAAATTCTTTGGCCAGTCGATCAATGAGAGAACTCAACATAAAAGAATTGCTTCCTGTTATAACCATATCATCAACATTATAGTGGAAGATAAATAACACCATGAGTACTATGATAAACAAAAAGAGAGGAATCTGCACGACTAGCAATAAACCCAATACTAACTAATATTGGCTAAAACGCTAAAACCATGTGTGAGGAGCCTATTTAAGGCCATAAAGAGCACATTGTAAGCGACAGACATGAGTTGGGAATTGTGGATCAATGTAGCCCGGGGGTTGCTCCATATAAACTTTCTCAAAGAGAAACCCATGAAAGAAGGCATTTTTGACATCAAGTTGAGGTAATGGCCAATTATTCATAGTAGCAAGAGACAAAATAGTTTGAACAGAAGTAAGTCGAACAAAGAGACTAAAGGTTTCGTCAAAATCAATGCAATGCTTTTGAGAAAATCCCTGCGCCACTAGAAGAGCTTTGTGACGCTAAATGGAACCATCGACATGTAGCTTTGTCATAAAAATCCATCTACAACCTACAACATTATGATCAGTTGGACGAGGAGCTAATCGCTATGTGTTATTGTGCTTGAGAGCTGTAATTTCATTATCCATTACTGAGAGCCATGCTGGATACTTGACATCTGACTTAAAGCCACGAGGCTCTTTAACTACAAGATGAACCTGAAACCACGTAGGAGCAGTGAAAGCACATAATGAATGAATAATGCGATTCTTAACAATACCATCTCGAGCATGAGTGTTCATTAGGTGAGTGGAGGTAGACGGTTAGACAACAAAAGAAGATGTAGGTGGAAGAACTTCCAAGGCTAGTTTAAGCGAAGAAGGCTAAGTGGGTATAATAGGAGGCATGAGAAGGGGACTTGAATCAGCACAAGGACCACAAGTTGTAGGGCCTGGACTAGGAGTTGAAGTTACATCGATAGGGGAAGGGCTGTCACTGGGAAGAAAATTGTCACTAGGGTCAATAAAAGTGACATAACCAGTGCCAACCAAGGAAGGAATAGTGGAGGTAACATAAGGAAAATAATCCTCAAAAAAATGAACATGGCGAGACACATAAACTCGATTAGTTTTCTTATCCAAGCAACGAAAACCCTTATGAAGATGACTATATCCAATAAAAACACAAGGAATAGAATGAGGGGATAATTTATTAGGCACATAATCACGTAAAAATGGAAAACAAAGGCAACCAAATGTACAAAGCAAAGAGTAAGAAGGATTTAACCATATAGAATTTCATGAGGAGTATTGCCATCAAGAATTGTTGAGGGGAGACAGTTGATGAGATAGCATGCCATGGATAATGACTCAACCCAAAGATGAAGAGGTATATGCGAATTAAACATGAGAGTGAGACCGGTTTCGGTGATATGACGATGTTTTCTTTTGGCAATACCATTCTGATTAGGAGTATTTGATGCCCCGAACCCGCCATGTGGGGCCCAGGATGCCACGTAGGAAAAACCTGCATAAATCTCTACAATGATCTCTTATACCATAAATACGCAACCCGCCCCCAAACTAGGGTCCTAGGTATTCCTGTCCATAATTGAAAACATAAATATGCAATGGAAGACAAACCATCTCAAAAACATATTACCAGAGTTCTAATTATCCCAAAATACAATTACAAGACTCTCTAAAATTATATTACAACCCAAAAGTAACAAAACATAACACGTGGTGTCTCACCAACTCTAACAACCACTACAGACTGTCTAATCCCAGCCCACAGTACACTAGGCTCAATTCCCTGAAGGACCTGAAATATTAGATGAATATTGGGGTGAAACACTTCTCAGTAAGGAGGATCATGTTATCATCAGTGTGTGGCTAACATGAGTTTTAGTGTGAACATAATATTTCTATTTATTTAACTGAACTAGAAAGACATTTGAAAACAGTACTCACTTGTATAACTGAAAATATGTTTATTTTCCTGTATAATATAATTCGGCTTAATATAGCATATTTCTCGTAAATTCACAAATATATACATAGAAGAACCAACCTCTTGGGCCACTGAACTATCGACATGCTTCCCCCATGACGGGTTGTGCAGCCTGAAGGCTAGACTTAGCATATGGTCGGCCGACCATAGCCAAGTCAAAGTAGGTTGTAAGTACGATTGTGCCCACCCTATACCCGGAATGCCCGTTGGGAGGGTCCCCCGGAATGTCCTTCGGGAGGGGTCTCTTGGCATAGCCTACATGAGTAGTGTTAATTAAGGTGTAATCCCAAGAGGGGGGGTGAATTGGGTATTTTTAAATTCTTTAAAGATTAATTACCACTTAATCCCGATTTCTATATTTAACAAATTAAATGCAGGAGTTTAAGGCTGATTTAAATTTATTTTATCAATGAATTATTTTTACCCAATTAAGTGCGTGTGGAGTTATTCAACATACACATGCAAGTTAGATATTGAAATGCGATGTGAAAAATAAAAAGATAAGGGAAGAGAGAAGCCAAACAGAGATTTTACGAGGTTTAGCCAACCCGGCTTACGTCCTCGCCTTGAGCAACCCACTCAAGGATTCCACTATAACCCTACTCCTTTAACCAGGACGGAACTTCCCTTACATTCACTGCTTACAAGAGGCACAGTTTCCTCCTCACCCGGTTCACAACTCGAACCGTGATTACAATATAATATCAAATCTGCAAAACAATTGAAGATTCACTTCTAAGAAGTTAGTGAGTACAATCGAAATTCTAACACATATACATATGATGAAACTTGAGCTCAGTATGTATGCAACAATATAATCGTTAGATGAATGATATGCTTCAACACACAATTTTCCTTTTTATCAAAACTCCCAAAATAATGATATAAGTAAAAGCTTTGGAGAAAATTATGGTTCTAATCCACTTTGCAAAAATGCACGAATATCAAATGTGAACTTATCAAAAGTTTTGTCTTGAATATTATATCAATCAAAATCAAAAATGTAAAAACCCCAAAAAGATATATAAAAGATTAGCGGATTGATTTCCAAAAAAAAATAAAATAAATAAAAAAATATTATTAATTAATTAATTAATTAATCAGATTTTAGAAGAAAAAGAAAAAAAATAATTAATTAAAATTTATTTTTATTTTATTAATAAAATATATTATTATTAATATTAATTAAATATATTATTATTATTATTATTATTATTATTATTATTATTATTATAACTATCTCCTGAAGCTTAAAGAAGCTTCAGGAGACCTTTTTATAAAAAAAGGTTCATTCATTCTTCTTCTTCTTCTTCCTCTGTACTTCTCATTTCTTTTCTTTATTTGCTGCAACGTAGCTCTCTCTCTCCTCACAGTCTCTCTCCCTCTCTTCTCGATTTCGTGACGGATTTTCACTCGATCGAAAATCCGAAGATACCACTGGACTCCATTCGCCGCTGCTGTCATTTCTACCGGAGCGGATCGGTGGTAGGAGCGGCGTAGGCGTATTCCCTGGGGTAAGTCATTTTCCCCTTTTTCTTTAATTTCTTGCAAAATATAAACCCAATTGACGAACGGACACCACCACGAGAATCTAGGGATGATTCTCTACAAGTCTAGTGGGACGGAATTCTCGTGGGGGTGTCGAGCCAAAACCCCAAATTTGGGGTGCGGCGATTATTAAGGGGCTTATTTTTAATTAATTAGCATTAATTTAGAAATGCTAAAATATTAAGCATTTGGAACTGAAGTAGGATTTCTGAAATTTAGGGCCCGGGTAAGCGTCGTGGGTGTAATTTTGGGACTCGCAGGCAAAATTCAGAAAATTAAGTGGGGATATTAAATAATAGTTTAAATATTAATTTGAGGTATATGGAGTTTAGGGAAGGCTTGATGAGTATTATTTTAGAGAAATAGATTAATTAATCTAGGGAAAATGTAAATTGCAGGAATTAAATTTCGGGCGCCAAGGGCGTGAAATTTTGGGTCCTAAGGAATTTCTCAATAGCCAGGTAAGGGAATAAACTAAAGCAGTATTTTTTTTCATGCAAATTATTGATTAAAATGTATATGTATGTATGAGATGTAAGTAATTCACGATTTTAGAATATAAAGTATGACTTTTAACAGCATATGTGTGGCATGAATATTATTTTATGTGAAATGTATTATGATGTGAAAGATTTTACGAACAAAGCATGATTTCAGATATTATGAAAATATGAGTTATGTTGTGATGGTTTTGACGATTATGTGATAAATGATGTATTTTCAGAATATATATACCTGAAACAATTTTGGCGCGAGGCCATATATTTATGTTATCGGCACGAGGTTGTATTTATGTTATTGGTGCGAGGCCATGTATTTATGTTATCGGCACGAGGCTGTATTTATGTTATCGGCACGAGGCCGTATTTAGGTTATTGGCGCGAGGCCACGTATTTATGTTTTTGGCACGAGACCGTAATTACTATATTTTTGGCACAAGACCGTAGTGATGTTATATATATGATCATGTATTATATGTTATCACCACCAAGATGTTAGTTTAGTTCAGTTCAGGGGCTCAGTAGCGTAGCTATATGTGTAGATCAGATATCTACGTCAAATTAGTGCTAACCATCCCACGAGGGATGAGAGATGGATAGTCGATGTGGCTTTCAGTAGAGTGTGGACGTCCACCTGGCAGTCCGTACCAGGGTGTGGCAGGCTCATCGTACTTACAGACATATTTGATTCGGCAGTGGTCAGCCAGCCATAGTCGGGCCCCGCCTTCGGGCTGCACAACCCGTCATGGGGGGTAATACATGACACCAGCTAGCTAGTCATCCTGGGTTTGTTTTCAGTATTACAGTTATAACAGATGATTTTATGTATGATATGATTTATTAACAGATGTGATAATATATGTTTACCCAGTACGATATGATTATGTTTATAGAATTATGAAATGTACTGTATACGTACAAATGCATTAAATATTCATGTTGCCACACAGCTGTATTTAGTTTATTTTCCCTTACTGAGAAGTGTCTCACCCCCAAACTTAATTAATTTTTCAGGAGCCTTTGAGAGACCGTCGGGTCAGGGCCGCCGTTGAGCTAGTGAGATTACCCTGTGAGAAGGGTAAGATTTTGTAATAGCGTTAGAGTTATTTTATGTTTGACCCTAGAGATATTTTGATGTATGTGAGGATACATAGAATGCTCTGGTATTATGTTTTATGATTAGATGTTTGAGATTTTATGTTTACTGCTGCTAGGTTTTCCGCTGTGTTTGACAGGTGTCCCCGCTACCCACGGGTTCGGGTTGACCATTTTATTTATTATGTAATATTTATGTTAAGAAATTGAGGAACGTTACAAAAAAGCTTTCTTTCAAATATTCAATCACAATACGATCTTTGTAATATGCAAATATATATATATATATATATATGTATAATATGATTTCCAAAGATCAAAAATTGAATATAATGTTTTCCAGAAAATATCCCTCAATAAAATATATAGTTATGAACACTAAGGATATCTAATCAAGTGGTTTTAAGATATAAAAAATATGGAGCCTTTAACTGAATACACACTTGATTCAAAAACGTTTAATCAATGGCGAAAGCTTTTCTCAAGTATTGATCTTACCAAAATAATCTATAAGTAAGTACATTTAAGATCATCACTCAACTTATATTCAATAATAGATTTTGAGATGAAAGGTTCTTTGAAAACTAAATACCAACAAGAAAATCAATTTAAATGAAAAAACTCTATGAGAATAAATATTAACGTGTAGATTGATATACCAAACCTCAATACCAAAATGATTGCTAGATTGTCTTTTGAATATCAAGATAGCCTTAGCTCAAATTCGACGTAAGAACTCTAAAATCCCAATCAAAAGTTTCAACAGTGTGTTCAAAGTTGTGCTAAACGTGCAATCTCCTCAATCGTATGCCAAAGGTTTGTTCTCTTCTCTTCTTATAGGGCACTAGGGTTTAGATGTTCATTATATAGGTACCTTGTCCTTAGAATGAATCTTAACTGTTGGATCAAAAAATAATTCACAAGTTCTCTCATTAAAAATTAAAATTTTAAACTTTCCCACAGGTTTAGACGACTAAGGGTTAAGGCCCAGACGACTGAAGTTCCTTAGAGTTTCGAAAAATTAACTTGGACACAGGGTCAGACAACTGAGGTTAAGGTTTAGTTTTCTGAAGTGTTGGGTTCGGACGACTGAAGTCTGAGTTCAGTCTTCTGAGGTGCTTCTGCCAGGTTCTGTGTTTCACCATTAATTCTTCAGACAACTGAATTTAATCTTTTGTTTTCTGAAGAAATTCTTCAGACGACTAAGCTTAACTTCGGTATTCTAAAGTTACATCTTTAGATGACTTAACATTGAGTTCCGTCTTTTGAACTAACCAATTCCTAGATTTTTTCTTTTTAGTTTACAAAATATGCTTTGCTCTCTTTCTTAACTCTTTTATAAAACATTTTTTGGGGTTTTAAAAATTTCTCTAAGTCCATAAATATCCCCTAAGGATGTTCATAAGATGCATGAGTCATAAAGTTAGTCTAGGGTATATTTTGAGTCTCAAATTAAATCATATGAAATATGTGAATACATTAGTTCTAAATACCCATTCCCATGACGATCTTGAACTTGTCGCTTGCATCTTCATTCGTCAACTCTTTTAGTTCCATGGAGTTTGACAAGTTGTATATACTTTAGTCTTCATAGCTTCCATGACTTGCTATCCTTCCATGTATGCTAAATATTATTCTTGTTCACAATCTCAATGCACAAATCAAATACTAAGTGATTTGTCATTATCAAAACAGGATTAGACTCATAGAGTCAACAAGTAGTATTGTACCCAGGCCACAAATCAACTATCCATCATCACACTATCATACTAGTGTGATTGCTCTCCCTGCCAAAATTCTATAGCTACGGTACCATGCTCACATAACGTATAATCCCTTAGGGTTCTTAAACCATATATTGCAATTTACATAATAAAAAATTATAATAAGATCCCATTTCCATATATCAGTGTAAAACATGTCATTATTGTATCTCGGCATACAGCCGTCATTTCATAACTCGCCATACCGCCGCCATTTCATAACCTAGACTATAGCCGCCATTTTGGTATATCATATCCAGCGTATAACCGCTATATTAGTATATCATATTCGGCATATAGTCGTCCTGTCAGTATATCACAATTGTATAAATCTATCATAACATATACTGATAAAATCATCTGATTAAACCATCATATTTAATCATACCATAATACTCGTTCTCATGCCACACAATTTTGTCTGATAAATCATAATATAATAAAATGCCCAGGAAACATATAATTGTTGAAAACCAAGGTATGATCATCTCTAAGGTTTTATTTAACTCAAACCATATGTTTTAGAGGAAAAAGGAGATGATCAACCCATTCATTTTAGTTTTTCCCAAATATGTATAATACTCAAAACTACAATTTTCATAAGCATGATTCGTTCATAAAAACACATATATCGTTTATAAAATCATAAACAATAGTTTAATTGGTTCATATTTCAAAAATAGCTGACATAATCTAATTCCCTTACCTGTTCTTGAAAAATCTGTCTAAAACCTTAAGAATGTCAAAACCTTAGCTGTTCAAATCTGCCGAGGATCAACGACCTATGAGCCGAGAGGAGGGAGAGAGGATTAGAGAGCATAAGGAAGCCCAGGAGGGCCTTAGAGAGAGAAAATTTTGAAATCCTAGGAGAGAGAGAGAGAGAGAGAGAGAGATTTTTGTTTTTTTCCTAAACAAAATAAACTCACTCCTATTTATAGGCAAGCTGGCTCGCATGAAATCGTCGATGGTTTGGCCATTTACCAAACCAAAATCCTTCTTACAAACCTCTTGGTAGTTGAAACCGTCGATGGTTTTCCTGAGCTTTACAAAACTGTTGACGGTTTGGCACTTAAAACGCTCTCGGTAGTTTTAACCATTGACGGTTTCCTGAGATTTAGTAAAATCGTCGACAGTTTTGTCCTGCCCAAATCGATTTCCTTATTTCTTTCTCTCTCTTTTCTTTTTCTTTTTCCTTCTATTTTTTTAGTTCGAATTCTCCTCCCCTCCTTATAAAAATTTCGTCCTAGGAATTTGTTAACTGACTTTAACCACAATCACTGGATTATCACTAATCTGCTGAACCGACTCTAGGAAAAGCCGGTGGCCACCCACATAGCAGCCCCGTCCCAAGTTTATTAATTACCCTCACTTATGGTGGAGGAATACCATGATTACATACAATGCCTCTGAGAGATTACAATAACTATTCGAAACTCTCCCAAAGAACATCCATGTACTAAAACCAGAAATAAACAGTTAACCTAACAAACCTATACACAAAACCAAACACCTACCTATACTGTCATACTTACCTGAATCGTTGTACCCACCTGCCTAGTGTTGGTTCTCGTTGAATAGCTATGGGTACTTCTGACGTATTTCCCCTTCCAATTCCCATGAAACTTCCTCCACTGCGTGATTACACCAAAGCACTTTCACTTGCGGGATCTTCTTAGTACACAATTCTTGTTCCTTACGGTGCAAAATTTGAACTGGTACTTCCTCGTAGGATAAGGTATTGCTGATTTCCAAGAATTCATAACTAATCACGTGTGAGAGATCTACAATGTACTTCCTTAACATCGACACATGGAAGACATCGTGCATTCTAGACAATGCTAGGGGTAATGCTATTCGATACGCAACCGAACCAACCCTTTCCACAATCTCAAATGGTTGATTGTACCTAGAGCTTAGGTTACCCTTCTTTCCAAACCTCATTACCCCTTTCATCGAAGCAATCCTTAAGAATATCTTTCCCCTGCCGCAAACTCCAGCTTTCGTCAGCGTGTAGCAGTATAGCTCTTCTGTCGATTCTGAGCTATTTTAATTCGATCCCTGATGAGTTTGATCTTCTCAGAAGTCTGCTGAATGATCTCTAGCCCCAAAATCCATCGTTCACTAACCTCATCCCAGTACAACATAGATTGACACATTCAACCGTACAATGCTTCATATGGTGTCATATTGATACTAGCCTCATAGCTATTATAGTAGTTGAACTCTACTAGTGGTAAATAAAGAAGCCAACCACCTCCAAAATCCAGCACGCACACCCTCAACATATCCTATAATATCTGGATCATCCTTTTTGACTGTCCATCTATCTGAGGGTGAAATGTTGTGTTGAAAGTAAGTTGGGTTCTCAAAGCTCTTTGTAGACTTTTCCAAAATTGGGAGGTGAACCGGGGGTCCCTATCTGAAACAATGGATACTGGCACGTCGTGCAATCTAACTATCTCCTAAACGTACAAATCTACCAGTTTGTTTAGGGAGTTGTTAACTTTAATCGAGATGAACTGAGCAGCCTTCATTAGCCGGTCAACAACCACCTTTATAGCATTCTATCCATGAAGTGTTGATGGTAATCCTGTGACGAAGTCCATGGAAATGTGCTCCCACTTCCACTCAGGAATAGGAAGTGGTTGCAATGGTCCTGCTGACCTCTGATGCTCGACCTACTCTACCTATTCCCTACATCCTATACTCTGGTATGTTCACCTAATCAAGCCTAACCAAGTCTACAAGGCCTAACAACCTGGTTAGCTCTGATACCAAGTTGTCACGTCTCGAACCCGAAAATGGGCCCTAGGGTGTGATTTAGTAACCTAACTTGTCTTTGTATCATACAACCATCCATGATACTACACAATATAAGGGTCCAACCCTATAGGGTTCACGTATACCCTATCCAAAATCACATTCACAATATACGCAGTAGAATAATTCAACTTAATACATTCATAACACCATACCAGAGTATATACAAAACCAGGAACTAGTCTCTTAATACAACACATACCCCCGGGCACCTACATAACCCAAAGTGACAACCTGGCCAAAGATCAATACTTACACAAGTACTTCTACAAAGCTAACCAACAACCATGCTCCTAAAACGCTAGGACGCTAGTGTCGGCTACTTGAAGGACTTAAAAAACATTTGTATGATAGGGGTGAGACACCTCTCAGTAAGGGAGAAACATGTTATATCAGTGTGTGGATGCATAAGTATTTTTTCAACAGTAAAACATAAACATTTCACAATTCCAGTATATCTCACAAAACACCTCAGTCTAGTGTTGTCACACTCTTTGGCCTAAGCTGGCCACACGATACGGCGTCCCCGGTAACCTGGTGTAGCATAAGCCCCACAACATTCAACCGCTGCAAATATGGCGAAACTCACATCCTTCGGTGACCAACCAGAATCATAGGTGGTATTTCACACCCTCAACTTAATGCCGAATATTTGAGCCTACGATAGTTAATCGACTCGGCTGCCTACGGTATTATTCCGGCATGCCTCATATCTTAGCCTTCGGTAGTTAACCGGTACGCTTCGATTGTCCTAGGCCTTCGGTTTTTTTCCAACTGGCATTTTCACAAAACCTAGAACAATTTGGAACTCCTGTTCCTATATCTCATTTCAATAACTCATAGCCTACGGTAGTTAACTGGCACACCTTTTCAAAAAACACATCATTCAATAAATCAGCTCGTTCCACACTTATTTGGGTAAACAAATAATCTCATATCAGATGCTCCGAAAAATACACTTTAAATAAACAAAGGTACGGTCATCTCTATATTACAATTTAATCATATATATAATTTTCTAACAAAAACGGAGATGATATTCGAAACCCTCAATTTTCCCAAAAATTGTAAACCCAAAAATCTCGTAATTTCACCCGATAGATTTTCCCAAATAAGTAACCAAAACATTCGTATAATCATAAACCACAGCTTTACCGATTCAGATTACAAAATAACTAATATAAATAGAAACCCCTTACCTTATCCCGCTAACCGAAACATGAACTTGAAAACAAAGGTGTAGTCCCAAAAGGGGGGTGAATTGAGTTTTAAAATTTTCTTTTAATTCCTTTAATAAAATCTTAACCTTTTGTTGATAATGCACAACAACTTAATTCTTTTTATTCAATCCATAACCACACAAACATTCAATCAAAGCAATTAACTAAGCCAATCAATCATAAAGCATTCAATCAAGATATACTTTGCAACTTAATTGAAATTCTTAGCCTTTTCAACTTGTGTGCAGTCCTGTTTATATAAATTTGAATCAAACCCTATATATATGAAATTTTTCTCTCAATTTGATATCCAATAAAACATCTAATCACTCTTTCCAAATACTTAGACCTTAAATAAACTTTAAGTTAAAGAGTTTTAGGGTGTTGAATCAATCATCGTACTACTTTATAGTTTCCGCAAAAGATTGATCAACCAACGTAATCCCTTTTGGTTTCCGCAATCCAAAAAACAAATTAAGCTTAAGTTTATTTAATATCTAATCCACGTAGTATATATGATTTAAATATTTAAGACATCCACGCATTTTTATATGTGCTGAAAATAAAGAGAGTAACGGAAAGTGAGAGTGAGGCCGGGATTTTTACGAGGTTCGGCTTATGCCCAGCCTACGTCCTTGCCTTTGGCAAACCACCAAAGGATTCACTAAATCAGCTCCTTTTTTGGGCGGAACAATATCGTTATACACTCCTTCAATAGGCTAAAGCCTGCCTCTCCAAGTGATATCCCCTCCCTCAGTCACTCCTTCAATTAGGCTAGAGCAGCACCTCTCTAAGTGATATCCCCTCGCTTAGCTAACGATCGAACAATTCTGGAATCGTCTAGAAATAAGAAATAAGTTGAGATAAATTTGAGTACAAGAGACACTCTCATAACAGAGCTCGTTAGTATAATATTTAGCACAAATATACTTCAATGTAATTCAATATAAAGAGATTGAAGCTCAATTGAATTTAGATCACTGAATTTATCTTCCGTGTATTGAAAAATTCAGATTTTGAAGATTCAAATTTGGAGTTGGGATCAATAGCAATTCAATAGTGAAAGCAAGATGAGCACAAGAGAGATTGAGAGCTTTTGAGAGTTCTTGATTGCTAGAAAATTTCTTGGTGTTTAAAATCATTATAGTCGAGGCTATTTATAGATGTTTAAAGGATAATTCCTTGCCCCCCAATTTTTCTTGGAGTAAACATCAAGTTTTCAAAAAAGAGTAGACCCAAAGAAAACCATTTAAAAATTTTCCCCTTGAGTATTTTAAAATCCTGTTTGAGTGGCAGTCGCCTACCATAATCAAAACTCAACATACAGAATGTTGGCAGTCACCTGCCAAGACACAGGCAAGAGCCTGTCTTGACCATCCAAGCCCTTAACAGGTCTCAAATAGCTGCCTGGGACCCTACTGCCTCCCAGTTTTTAATTTGTTTAATTTGGCAGTCTACTACCTATATTGGGTAGTCGCCTGACTCTCAAAAAATTTCATTTCACTTTGAAAACTTTTTTCTTCACTTGAGACCTTTATCATTTTGATTTAGAAAACATATTTTAAGCTCTTTCAAAAAATTTGTTTCTTAGTTTCTTTTTATTTGTAAGAGCTTCAATTCAAATTATATTGAGGTTTACATGAATTACTTACATAGAGACATCCTTAAAACTCTAAACTTTTGATCTTCATGTGAATCCTTGCTTTGAAATCTTTCCTTGATAATATATCATCTTTGAGCTTTCAATCAACTTTCATTCTTCAAGCCTTATCTTTGAAACCATTTTGAATCTATGCTTTAAGCTTCATATTGATCATCCTCCTTTGAAATATAAGCTTTCATGAATCCTTCTGAACACTTGACCTTGCATTCATCATTGAATCCTGAAATGACATCACTTAACCAAATATGTTAAGTTCCACTTGTTTGTTAGCATCAGGATGTCAAGCCTTGTAAGGCCAACAGAACTTAATCCATCCAAAACAACGACATGGGATCCCCAAAACCTAAAAACTGAAGAACAATACTTCAATATAATCCCAACCACTGCAGATCTACCGAACTAAAAATGAAATCAGACCCTTACCTTAGAACAAAACCCAAAAATCCTCAAAACGAAGATTTGATCCGTTATAACTATAGAGATTCTTCTCCTAATCCACATGGTAACGTCGGATCGTTGATTCGGGTAATAGATGGCCTGAAATCCTTGAGAGAGAGAGAGAGAGAGAGAGAGGATTTTATTTTTCTTCTCAACTAAGCAATGAATATATATTTATAACTTGGTTGACTCGGCCAGCCTCGTTGACAAAGTGGAGTGCTCGTCGACGAGCAGAAGAAGAGCATTTGTTGATGATGACGTGGCGTCATCAACGAGCTTGAGATTTCAGAATTCCCAAGATCTCTCAGCATTCACTCATCAACGAACCTCTAAATTTCGTCGCTAATTTGTAGATGAGACTTCGTCGACGAGAGAAGGAGCCTCGTCGATGAGCAGAAGAAGGGACTTCTGTTAGTAGGTAGTGTTTTGGTTTTTGGAGAATTTTTCTTTTATGTGTATATTTGTAATCTCTTAGGACCCTGAAAGTAACCATGGTATTCCTTCACCACAAGTGAGGGTAAGTAATAAAATAAGTAGCTGATTTTTCTTCGAAGGATGACGTTTAATACAGATAGTGAAGTTTGAGGACGAAATTTTATAAGGAGGGGAGAATGTAGAGACCCGAAAATTTATAGCCATTAAATAATAAAAAGAGAGAAATAAAATAAGTGCAAAGAAGGGAATTTTAAAAAAGGACTCAGCAAGGTCTCATCGATGAACGCAGAGCGCTCGTTGACGAGCAGCCTTCTTGGGATCGTTGAAGTGGACTCGTGTCTCGTCGATGAGAACTTACCAAGAGGGGGTTTAGCAGAGCCTGAATTTCATCAATGAGGGTTACGAGTTCGTCGATGAACTCTCTTAATGGACTCGTTGACGAGGTAACGTGTCTCGTCGACGAATCCAAACCTTATAAATATGATGAACTCGGGGTTTCAGCGAGAAATCTCATGCAAACTTCCTCTTTCCCTCTCTAGAAATCGACTCCTTCACCTTCACTCTAGATTTTCGGCTTCATTCTTCACCGGTTTGATGATCGGAAGTCGCCGCACTACTCCTGGGAAGATTCTCTACCAGTCTGTTAGAATAGTTTGTTGGTTAGGCTAACTTGGGCACCATCCTAAAATCTGGGTAAGTTGGTTATTTTAAGTTTTATAAGGTATTTGGTATTTCTGGACAGAGGAAAGTGTAGTAGATGGAATAATACTGAAGTTTTGTTGGGAAAATATAAATTTCAGGGTGTTGAGCTGGAGAACACACATGAGTAGGTTTGGTTCATTTTGTGGGCTTCTAAGTAAGCCAAGTAAGGGGATATATTAAGTCAGCATTTTCATGAAATTATTTAAAACATGGTTTCAATTCAGATTTTATATTCAAAATAATATTCACATTTGTGTGGCACGAGTATGATTTTCCATGTAAACTATGTTATACTGAAATATTATGTTTTCTTTAAAATAAGCATGTTATGGTAGTTTTCAAGGAAACCATAAAAATAGTACAGGAACTATGGTTTTAAAGTAATACGTTAACAGTGCAGAAATATCATGATTCAGTATGTTATGTTTTATGCCGGTGCAGATGCCGCGATTTATATGATATGATATGTCGACGCAGATGCTGTGATTCACATGTTATGATATGTCGGCGCGAATGTCGTGATTTATGTTGGCATAAATGCCATAAATATGTATGTTATGTCAAGAATTCATGAAAATATGATCATGTCAGATATTTCTATGAAATATGAAATATTTATGTATCAGTATTATGAAATGTATTATATGTTATTAGAATCCGGATGACTTAATTTAGTTTCATGAAGCACGGCATCATAACTATATGTTCAAGATTATGATTATGTTAGTGCTACCACACATCTCATATAGAGTGTGGGAGATGTCTCGATGTGACTTCATGGTAGTGCAGGTGTCCCACTAGCAGTCCAGACCAGGTGAGGGCAAGCTAATCGTACTTACAGACTTATGTTGACTTAGCGTGGTCGGCCAGCCATTGCTAGGTCGCGCCTTTAGGCCACACAACCCTGTCATGTGGGGGGTAAGACATGACACCAACTAGCTATCCATCCTAGGTATTATTTCAAGTATTGTACGGTCATATAAGATGATTTCAATGATTCAGAATTATAGTATGATATGTTATGTTACGATTAATTATGTTTTATTTAGAAATCATACTTATAGTTTTTACTAGATATGATTTATGTACCGTTTATATTTATCACGAGAATACTCATGTTGCCACACACTGATATTAGTTTATCTCCGTTACTAAGAGGTGTCTCACCCTAGCAATACAAACATTTCAGGAAATCTAGGTAGAAGAGTGGATAAAGCTCCACAGCAGTTGAAGTTGACCGAACTACTCTGTTAGAAGGGTAAGTAGGTGAGCTAGGGTTAGATGGGTTTTGGGATTATGATCCTAGGATACTTTTTGGGTCTTTTGTGGATGATTGTATATATATATATATATGACAGATTCAGTAGAACTCTAGTATGGTTTCTGGCATTGTATGGCATATATTTAATTTTATGTTTTCCACTGCTTAGGTATCAGAGTTGTATGACAGACATATCCCTGGTACCCATGGGTCCAGGTTGATCATGACTATGACAGTTTAATAGGATATTAAAATTATTATGTATGTTATTATGTGAAGAAAAAAAAATATGGTAAAATAGGCAGGTCGTTACAGTTTGGTATCAGAACCTAGGTTGTTAAGTTCTTTAGACTCTGAAGTGCAGCGGAAACAATACCAAAGTATAGGAAAAGGATTTGAAGTTTTGTTCTGCAGTTGGAGGCAGTACTTCCGTGGTGGTTTCTATGTCTTTCTTAGGGTGACGATTTCAAGAAAGTCATTGTAAACTATTGTCGGGTTGTGTTTCTAAAGTGTAGGACTGAATCGTAAGTTAGGATAAGGATGTCAAGATAGAAGGGATATTATGAGTTTTGGTTAGATACGTAAATTATGGGGATAGAGTCCCTAATTCATGTTTATTGTCTTTTCAGGATGGATCGTGGTGGTCGCAGTGCTCATGCGAGCGATAGTGAGGGTGCAGGTGGTGTTGATTCGGATGTAGTATTATGCAATGTGGCTCAGAAGGTCATGGTTGAGATCGCACGAAGCTCCAGAGAGCAGGGAGGCCCGTCTACAGGCCACGAGTGCACGATAGAGAAATTCATCAAGATGAATCCTCTGGCATTTTCAGGAGGAGCGGATCATGCACTTGTCGAAAACTGGATATAGGAAAGAGGGTCTTATTATTCACCTATAAGCTGACAGAAGAGGTCGAGAGATGGTGGACTGCAGTAAAACTAATGAAGGAACAGAGGGCGGTGCCTATAGCTATGACCTGGTGCCATTTTAAAGATTTGTTCTTCGATAGATACTTTCTGGCCACTACCAGAGAGGTCAAAGTGGAGGAATTCCTGAATTTGAAGCAGGGATAGCAAATAGTCCAGTAATACGCGGCGAGGTTCATAGAATTATTTTTCTTCGCCCCGTATATCATTCCCGATGAAGCAAAGAAGGCGAGACAATTTGAAAGAGGTATGAGGCGAGAAATCTATAAGCAGGTAGCAATGTTGATAGTGTAGGACTTTGCTGAGTTGGTAGACAGAGTAGCTATGGCTGAGGCCAGTAAGTGAATGGGTGGAAAGGAGCAGGGACAGAAGAAGAGATCCACACCTTCAGGCTTTCAGTAGGGATCTAATCGGGGCCAGTGGAGGAGAGGAAGTTATGACAAAGGAAAGTGGCAGGAGACTGGGTGTCGTGAGGTTCAGGGAGTGTAAACCTACCCTGTATGTCAGAAATGTGGAAAGAGACACTTGGGAGAGTGTTGAGCGGGGATAGGTGTTTATTATCGTTGCGGAGTACCGAGACATTTAGTACAAGATTGCCCTATACCACCTGGTACTGCACCTACTCCCAAACCACACCGAGGAGGTTATCAGGTGCCTCGTAGAGGTCAGAGGAATGTAGCCTCGGTCAGATGAGGGCTTTTTGAACTAAAATGGCCGACTAGCTGAGGTATGCAAAGCACCTCAAATTTTAAGGTTGGTCGGCTGGGCATTGTAGTGTAAAATGGGTCGGTTGGCATGACTGTGTTAAATTACAATTTTGCCCTCACAGTCTACTGGGGCATTTTGAACTAAAAATGGCCGGTTGGCTGTGCATAATGTGAAAAAATAAATTTTAGCCCTTTTTTTGTTCTTAAAACATTTTAAAACCTTTATGAGATTTAGGCAATTTTGAAAGAGGTTTTGTATGAAAGGTTAGATCCCTTAAAGTCAGTCTATGGTCATTCTGAGCTCTCATCCACATCATGCAAGTCATGCATTATTACAGACTAAATATAGAAACTAAAATGCAATATAGTTTAAAAAATATACGTCTCATCTTCTTTTGCTCTTCAATTCTTTATGGAACGTGCCAAGAGCATGATCTTCAAGTCCTTTCTTGGCTTCCATTTCCTTTTACCTTATGTGTGTGCTGAAATGTAAACTTGCTCATACACTAAATACACACATAAGATACTTATGTTTTGTCAGCATCAAAACAGGGATCAGACTCAAAAAGTCAACGAAGAAAATCTTTGTATCTGCGCCAAGAAGAGTTTGCCTCAGATTTGTGAGGAGGTTTCGAGGCTTAAAAATTTGGCCAAGAACAAATTATCACGAGAACAGATTGTTACCCTTGATGGTACAAATGATAAATCTGTTGTTTGTGGGTGGCAAATGCATATTGCCTCAACTTCGAGTAGCAAATCTGTGGAGGGTGAGGATGATTGTGGTTCGTCTTCTAAAGAATTTGATAGTGACGAAGAATAAAATCCAAAAAACTAAAAGGTGAGTGATCCTTCCTTTGAGGAAGATGATGAACGTCCAGTGTCAGAATCGTTGGGTACAAAAGATACGATTGAGGTGGAGGATGATTCTGACTGTGATGAGTCTACTAGATTGGTGGGTGACAGTGCACAAATTGCTATTAACTCAGTTGATGATGAAGCTTGCATGCTAGGTGCTCAACAATATGTCTCAACGGACATACATGAGATAAATGGGGATCAAATGGCAAATATGAGTGCTGATGCTGGAGATTGCACTCAATGTGCTCGATTAAATGTCTCAAGGGGTATTCTTGGGAAAGGTAGGCAACGATAGGCAGTAAAAGATTATGGGTGTTACTCCAAAGGTGATGTACTGCAAAGGATTGCAAAGGAAGATGATAACACTACCTGCACTCAAGGTGTTCGACATAATCCCACATAGGAGCAAAAGAAGTTCTTTATGAAAGAGGACAAGAAGGTGCCATAGGCTAATTTATTTGCTAAGAACAGGCACCAACAGAACTGTGGAGCTATCCCTAGTTTTGTTTCAGATGGTTTAGGTGCTCGATTTGAAGCTGAAGATTTAGCACATGTTGCTGAACAATAAAAAAGCTGCTTGGTTGGTCGTTTTGTGGGTAAGTTCCCAGGTAAAGCAACCTTTGATTTTATTATTGGAAAGTGGAAGGTTAAGGTTGAAATCTTTCACCATGAGAGTGGTTGGATTGTCTTCAAACTGGGAAAGGAGGAAGAATTGATCCATGTGTTGCAAGGTGGCCCTTACCATGCATATGGACAACTTCTTATGCTAAAAAGGATTATGAATTTTTTCTAATTTGAGAAAGAGAGTTTTAGCGTTTGTCCTATTTGGATTAAGATTAAAGATCTGCCCCTTGAATTTTGGTCTCCATATGCTTTGGGAAAGATTTGTTCTGAGTTCAGTAGGCCCGTGTGCGCTGATAAACTCACCACTAATATGGAGAGATTATCTTATGCTAGAGTCTTGGTTGAGATAGATGTTTCCAAAGAGATTAAAGGCTCTATCAAGATCATGTTTCCTAACGAACATGTTATTTATCAAGAAGTTATTTATGAGCAGATGCCCAATTTCTACAAAATTTGTTCAAGTTTGGGCCATGTTGAAGAGAACTGTACTGCTAATGAACAAGTTTAGAGCAAGATGAATGAAGAACAAGCAGGTGTCGTTCCTATTGACTTTCCTTTCTGCAATGCCAAGAGAATCCAAGGTAAGGAATTACATGGGCAGGGAGATCTAATTGTGGCAGAGAGAGTTGTTCAGAATAATACGAGTGCTGCACAAGGAGAGAAGTTTGGTGAATTTGAAGTCAGTAAGGCAGTTATGGTTCAGAGCATTCAACCAGGTAGTGTTGTAGTCAACCTAAGTCCTCCTGTCATTGCTGCAAAAGCTCCTACAATGGATGGTGGTACTGATAAAGGATTAGCTGTTTCGGTGGATAAAGGAAAAGCTCCTCTTTTTTTTTTATCGTAATGGTAAATGTATTGATCAAAGTGTATGTTTACAATTACATTGGGCATTCCCAAGCATAGGGGGCACATTTGCCCCATCACTAATGCATGGCATTACATCAAAAGATAAAATCCAAAGTTACTCTGAAAATATGTCTCTAAATTACCCTTATCACCACTTCTATATTGACTTGGAATGTATTCCGAATTTATCAAAAGTCACTCTGAAAATATGTCTCTAAATTACCTTTATCACTACTTCTGGAGTAATGGAATTTTACTCCCATTGGCCTTTACTCCTTTACCTTTTGCTTCCTTGTGTAGCCATTTTACAGCCGCTTTTAAGGACGTCATACTCCTTGATATTCCAAGCCAACTCCCGATGTAGTCCCAAACACGGGAGGTATATTTGCATTTGAAGAAAATGTGGTCAATACTCTCATCCAGTTCCTTGCAGAAGCCACATTTTAGGTCTCCGTCAAACCCAGCTAGGTTGTCACATGTGGGGAGTTTACCTTTAATACCAAGCCATAAAGTGAAGCATGTTTTGGAGTGCACGCACTCTTCCAAACCACATTATACCAGGGCACCCTGCATGCTTTATGCCTCCAAAAATTGTAACATTGCGCAGAACTTTTGTGTTCAAGATCCCACTCTTCTACCAGTTTTTCCGCTATGTCAGGTTGATTGTTACATTTCATCAAAATCTGGTTCTTGATAATTATCATCTTCTTAAACAACGGGGAGTCATCATTCTTTGAAGAGGCATCCCATAGATTAACACCTCTTAAGTACACGTGGTGAACTCATCTGGACCATAAGGAGTCCTTTTTGGCTTGAACATTCCACAACGTTTTTGAAAGGAGTGTCATGTTCCAAGCTTTTAGATCAAAGACTCCTAAGCCCCCTTCATCTTTTGGTATGCATACCTCTTTCCATGGCACTAGTGGTTTCCTCCTCCCACCCCAAAGGAAAGCTCTGTACAAATTCACAATGTGATCCAAAACATTATTCGGTATGGGGAATATCGCAAGCCAAAAACATTCAATTCCCTGGATTATAGAGTTAATAATCTCCAGTTTTCCTGCATATGATAAAGTATTTCCAGGCCAGCTCATAAACAGATTTGCAATTTTATTGATCAAAGGAGAGTAATGGCAAGAATTTAACCTGGAGGCTGTAAGTGGAATTCCCAAGTAACGAAAAGGAAATTCCCCAATATTGAACCCGGTCAACTGTAAAATCCCTTCCAACACTTCCTCTTTAACTCCAGCATGGTATAGATTAGACTTAAGGGGGTTCGCCAAGCCCTGCACAAGTTGAAAAATCATTAACATATTCCATGAGGCTTTGGACTGATTTGTAATCCCCTTGTGAGAAGAGTATAAGATCATCTGCGAATGCCAGGTGAGAAATTTTTAAGGCTTCACATTTGGGATGGTATTTAAAATCTGCATTGTTTTCTAGCACCCTCAACCTCCTTGATAGGTATTCAAGGCATATCACAAATAGTAGTGGGGAAAGGGGGTCCCCTTGATGGAGACCCTTTCTACCTTTGAAGAGTCCATAATACCTTCCATTTAATGAGATGGAAAAGGAGGTCGTAGAAACGCATTCCATGATTCACTTGATCGTTAGCTCTGGAAATTTTAATTTCACCAGCATCTGTCTCAAAAAACTCCATGATACAAAATCATATGCTTTTCTCAAATCAATTTTCAGCATGCATCTTGGGGAGATCCTATTCCTTGCATATTTCTAACCAACTCTTGTACCAAGTATATATTTTAAACCATGCTTTTGTGTTCTACAAATGCTGATTGAGCTGGGCATATGATCTCATTAAGGCAGGGTTTGATTCTTGAGGCAATAACCTTAGTTATTACTTTGTATATAACATTGCAGCAGGCTATGGGTCTATAGTCCCCAACAGATGATGCATGAGTAGATTTGGGAATCAATGCTATGACTGTGTGGTTTATTTGTTTTAGTAATTGTCTAGTATCAAAAAATTCTTTCACTGCCCGAGTAAAATCCTTACCTACAATATTCTAGGCCTTCTTAAAAAAACCAGCATAGAAACCATCCGAGCCTGGAGATTTGTCATCTCCAATGTCAAATAGGGCCTTATTCACCTCTTCATCAGAAATGGGAGAGATCATTTTCTGTATGTGAGATTCTTCTAGTAGTGGTCCATTAATAATGCAGTGTTCCTTAATATCTGAACATACTGAATCTGAACCCAGCATCTAAGTGTAGAACTTTAGGAATTCATCTGCAACTTATGCAATCCAATTTGTTTGTTCCCCATTTTCTTTGATTACTGCTGAGATGTGGTTTTTGTTTAGATTCCTTTTGAGAATACCATGGAAGAATGTCGTACCTCTATCACTCTTCTTCAAGAAGTTAAACTTAGCTAGCTGAGATAAGAAGAGCCAATTTGCCTTTACAAGCCTCTGTGCCTCCCCTTTCTTCTCCCTTAGCTCCATTTGTAAGCCAGGATCAGAGGGAGAGTCATGTAGTTTCTTCTGAAGCTCTATCAATTCAGATTCAGCCCTTTTAGCTCTGGCCAAAATATGAGAAAAGTGCGTAGCATTCAGTGCCTTTAAAGGTCTTTTTAATGATTTCAGCTTCTTCACAAATTTAAACTGTGCACAACCCCATAATTGAATCTCCTAACCCTCCTTCACTATTTCCTGAAAGCTGTGATGAGTAGCCCACATATTGAAGAATTTCAAAGGTTTCCTAGCCTTTGGCTCCTCCTCAAACAAAGAGACAATACAAACCGAGTGGTCTGATAGACTACCAGTGAACATGAAGTTAGTATGAGCATTAAAACCTTCTTGAAACCATCTATGGTTTACCACCACGGTCTAACTTACACCATACTCTCCCATTTGTCCAGGTTAACCGACATCCAGAAGAGTTGAAATCATTAAGCCCTGAGTTAAAAAAACAATCACATATATCCTTAGAATCATATAAGGAAACTGGTCTGCCATTCTCCTTTTCATCAGCTGACATTATACAGTTAAAGTCACCTAACAGTAGCTAGGGACTTGCATAAGTTCTTCCTGTCTGAGTAATATCTAGCCACAAAGGTCTCCTTTCCTGAATAGAATTAAAACCGTATACAAAACAAACATTGAATCTATTAGCAGAGACTAAACAAATAATAGAGCAGTGGATTACCTAGGCGTTCATGCTGTTTACTTGCAGGCAAACTTTGTGAGGATTCTATAACACCAAAATTCTTTCGGCTTGGTGACACTCAAAGTTGTTAATTTGTTCCCATTTTTTAAATTTCTTCTTCATCAAGTCTTTCAGGCTATCTTGTGATAATTTGGTCTCCTGTAAACCAATCAGGTCTAGATTATTTTTCCTAGCAAGGTTAATAACCCCATTTTGTTTCAGGGGCTTATTAAAACCCCTGATATTCCAACTTGCAACCTTCATTTCGTTTTAGGAGGGGGTTTTAGCCCCTTACCAAAAACTAGAGGATTCTATTGAGCACCCTTCCCTTTCTTCTTCTTTATCACTGTTGTAAAATTCTTAGTCTTCTCTTTTCCTTTTGTAGATTGTTTCAGTTGTGCCATCTAAGACTGGTTTTTTAATTCATCCTTTTTTTTCCATTTTCCACCCTCACATTATCTGTAGCACCCATTTTATCATCACTTCTTTTTGTCCTTACCCCTTCTCCATTGTCATTCAGGTTGGGCTTAGCCATTTGCTTAACACTATCTTTTTGTCTATCCTCAGCACTAGAGTGATCCTCAGAAACAACACCTTTTTGTATGGGTACAAAGGATGCATTGTATATGGTATTACCATCAATAGAGTCCTTCCTGCCATCATATAACTCTTGGGTCATGCTTCCTACCTCATCAGATTTGCGGCCATGAACACAATCTGAAGCCTTATTCTCCAAAGTATCTGCATTCTCATGAATTGTGCAAACATTTACACCATTGTTCCCTTCTTTTGTTGCGTCGCCTCCTTTTGTAGCTTTATTCACCACAACTATATCAAGATCTCCATTTGTCTTTGCTGGAATCGCCTGTTGAGCTAGAGCCTTGGGTCTGTACTGTGCACGGGCTGGCCTCCTATTCGCTTCCATAGGTCTGCAGAAATCAGCAGAATGTCCAATTTCTTTGCACTTGTTACAGAACCTTCCAAGACTCTCATACACCACCTCCTGGATAATTTCCTCTTCGTCAGGGAGCACTATCTTGACCTTATACTTGATCTCTTTGGCAATGTCCATTTCCACCATTGCTTTAGCATAGGATATTCTAGCTTTGTTGGTGGTCAATTTATCCATACAAATAGGTCTTCCTATTTGAGAGTAGATTCTCCCTATTGTATGTGGGTGCCATAGCTTAAAGGGTAAGTCCTTTAACTATACCCATACAGGTATAACAGTCCTTTGTTAGATTCCAAACTGAAAATATTTGGGCATCCTCTTCAATATTAAGTTTCTCCCATAAACTGAGTAAGGGCAATTCATTAATACTTCATTGAGATCTTCTTCTTTGAGGAACTTAAACAGGATCCAACCCTTTTTATGCTAGATGGAAACCACCTTAACTTTCCATGATCTTACTAGGTTGTTGAAGGCTATCTTACTAGGAAATTTACCTGTAAAATAGCCTACCAGATGCTTGTTCACTATTCCTTCAGAGGGATACATCTTCGAAGCTGAAATATGGACCTTTTCCCCTATAGCTTCAAACACAGGCAGAGGACCACAGTTTGCAGGGTCCCTGTTCTTAGCAAATAACTTTGCCCATGGAACCATTTTGTTGTTTCTCATGATCATTTCACCTTGATGGATGTTAGGCTGCATTTGGGGGATGTTAGCATCCTCCACACCTTGGCCACCATCAGGGCAGTGAGCAATCGCAGTGTACATGCCTACAATGTTACTTGAACCATTTAAGCCTAAATCTTCAGCCTTTGAATCAACCTCTTCACTCCATCTCTTCCTTGTACTATCAGGCGACCCTTGTTTTTCCACTTCTACTCCTTCAGAACTACACCCCTTAGTACAATCCCTTTCCCCCATCAGCTTTTTATTCAGGTTTATGGGGCTTTCATTCTTCCTCGCAGCCTCTTGGGTCTCACAAGCAGCCACTTCACACAGCTCTCTAGTGCAGGAACTTTCCACCATATTTCTCAAAGTCACCTCCTTCGAAGTCCCCAAAATCATATCCCTTTGTGTTGTAGGGGAGACCTGGGGCACCTCAAAAGTTCCTATAGAGTTCTTCACCCTTAGCGAGGCGATTTTTGAAATTGGGAAGAAGGTGCAGGGTCAGATTGTACTTGTCTTGACTACACCTACAACGAGTAAGAAAAGGAACAAGGACACTCGGCTTCCTTAAGGTTTATCTATTCTTTTCCCATTTTGTTCTAGATTTGTATGGAGTTGTTCGCTGGGTATGCCCAATATTGAATGTATCATTTTGGATTGACTTTTGTGCCCCTGAGAATGCCCAGGTTTTTGTGTTACTTTGATTAGGAGCTTAGATGTCCTTTATTCTTGATGTAAGTGGCCTTTTGACTGATCTTTTGATTGTATTGCTTAACAATTGTGTTGGGGACTTGTTTCCCCCCCTCTTGATATAAGTCTGGAGTTTTCTGTAAATATTCCATTTGATCAATATAATTTATCATTTATAGATAAAAAAAAAAAAAAGGAAAAAGCAAATGAAATTCGAGAGCACAACCCAATCTTGCGGGCTAACAACCTGGGCCATGGGCCGTGGACCTGGCCCGTGTTTAAAGGATATAATCGTCATAGAAGCCGAAGGTCAGGGGCAATAATAGAATTCTGACAAACTAATGAACGAAACAGATCAAGGCCCTCCCCTGCGCAGGGGTGAATTTCTTTCTTCTCGCCAGGCTTACCTCCCTTCGTTGTCTCTAACTCTGCATCGCTCGTTAGGGTATTCCCGAAGGGGGCCTCTGGTTCTCTGCTTCATCTCTCTATCGCTGAGTCTCTGAGAACCCCGTACGATCTCTGCCAATTCTCTTCGGATCTGCTTCTTCGAATTGCCTCGTTCATCGAGCTCGGTGGAAAATGTACGGGTTCGAAGCTCTTACCTTCAACATTCATGGAGGCTATCTCGAGGCAATTGTGAGAGGTTACAGATCGGGGTTGCTCACGGCCGCTGATTACAACAATCTCTGCCAGTGTGAGTCCCTGGACGACATTAAGATGCATCTTTCCGCCACCGAGTACGGTCCTTACCTCCAGAATGGTCAGTCCATTTTGCTTTCTCTTTCTCTCTCTCTTTTGAATGAAGTGTGGAAATTTTTCTTTTGCTAATTGGAGCATGAGAGGCTTGTAACCTGATTTTCGCGCGTAATTCAGAATTATTAATTTGTTTTGTTTGTGATCTGTTGTGTTTGGATCTGCGAGGTTTGGAGAATCAAAATTCACATTTCTGTTAGAACATTGAAGCTTCAAGTTCACTTTTTATGCCACCTCTGCAAATCAGTTTGAGTTGATTTCTGGATATGATTGTGTGCTTATGTATTCTTGGTTTTAATCAGTTTGAAAAATTGTAGTCCCCTTGCCTATGATGTTATTTTCTGGTTCAACGTGTCTTGGTAGGTGTACGTCCTGAGCGTTGCAGTAAAGCAGAATCGTAGGTTTTGAGTACAGATTATTTTGACGATGGTGTAATGCTTGGTATTTTGTTTAGAATTATGTAGTAGGGTGCAAGAAACATATTAGTGGATGTGTTATCAAAAGAATTCAAATTGCAGAAATACATATCCTAAGATGCGGAGGCAAGAGAATAGCTATTTCATTGATCCAGTTGCATGCAAGAATCAAATGAAACTTAAGATTGAAATTATTCAACTTTGTCAATGTCTATAAACAACTTGTTTGAAAGAATTTATCAAGTGGAAAAATTGGATGATACATTTTCAATTAGCAACTCTCTCGAAAAATAGGAGGATAGTTTTAACTTCATATTTACAACTTCATTTGGTGCATGAAGTTGTGCAAATGCTAAACAGCAATCTCAGCACTTGCATGAGAGAACATGATAAATTCTATAAAATGCATTTCATCATGGAAATATTGACTCACTGTTGCTGTTGTGAAGTTCCTATGCATGTGCACTGCATAGTTTATTTTTCCCTATTCATTTTTCACAATATTTTTCTGGTTCTAAGTTTACTTTCATTCTAAATGTCTTGCTTTTAGAACAGTAATATGGGTGTTCTTATGTCTCAAATGTACTAATTTCACATATTGATTATGATGCTTCTTTGCAGAACCTTCCCCTTTGCATACAACTACAATTGTGGAGAAATGTACTCTTAAATTGGTTGATGAATATAAGCACATGTTATGCCAAGCAACAGAGCCACTCTCAACCTTCTTGGAATATATCACGTATGTGGATCCCATCTCACAAACTAATTCGTTTAAATTTTTTGGATGCATATAAACTATATACATGTAGCATAGTGAATGTGTTTTTTGAGTTTTGAATGGATGGCTAAATGCGGTGATATTGTAACTAAAAAAAATGAAGGAAAAAAATTCTTTTGGTTGAAATTATCTGATAGAACCCCACTTTTCTGCTCTCAGCTCTGATGCTGCTCCTACCCTCACCTGATACATGTTTTTACTTTGCACGCATGCATGTCCTCTATCATGCTTTTTCTGTGACAGAGTACGTCCAAATTGAGAGCAGACTAGATTTTTGACCTCAAAACTTTGTCAATCCCGACATAACATCTTAGAATACTAAAATGAGTGAAAGTATTTGGCCTGGCCTACTTTGATGTGCATCCCTGCTTGTTCTGGACTGATATTTGATATTGCAAACTTTTTAACCAATGGAAAATTGTTGTGAACTTTTGGAGAACATAATATTTATGTTGTTTCATCCAGATATGGTCACATGATAGACAATGTTGTGCTGATTGTTACTGGAACCTTGCATGAGAGAGATGTTCAGGAACTGTTAGAGAAATGCCACCCTTTGGGCATGTTTGACAGGTGAAATTACTAATGTAATGCTTCTTATTACATTTTGACAGTCAATTAGATCCTTTTTCATTATATGTTTTTTTATTCCTCAGCATTGCTACCCTGGCAGTTGCACAGAATATGAGAGAACTTTATAGATTGGTGCTTGTTGACACGCCATTGGCTCCCTACTTCTCTGAATGTATTACGTCAGAGGTACAGACGAGTAGCATTTTCTTGTCTATCCTTATTCTTAGTTTCTACTATATTGTATGAGGTTGACCGATGGCAGTGCTACACTGACAAATTATGAGTGAATGGATTACCAGTGCTTCCCTTTTTATTCAAACAAAAAATTTTCATTATCTTTGAATTTCTAACTTAATGTGTTACTCAAGTACAATGGATTAAAGGGATTCAGGCTTTGGCTATGTTAGTGCAGACCTGTCAATTGCTTCCTTGCTTTCCTGCAAGCTTGGTATAACTGAAAATTAGTATCTTCCTATTATTATTTTTTTTTTTACAAATCAATTAATTAACTTTGAGTTTCTAACAAAGGGTTATACAAGTAGAATAGATTAAAAGGATTCAGGTTTTGGCTATTTTAGTGCAGACAAGCTTAGTATAACTGAAAGTAGTTTCGTCCCTATTATTGTTGTTTTTGCAAATCAATTCCCATTGTGTTTTGAATTTATGGACTTACAATTTAGATATTTGACTCTGCATGTTTTTCCTGCAAACTTTTGATTCTCTAACTGTTGTATCCACTCCTTGCTTGTTGTAGGACTTGGATGACATGAACATTGAAATTATGAGGAACACTCTTTACAAAGCATACCTTGAGGATTTCTACAGGTTTTGTAAGGTGAGGCTTGTTTGCTCATTTAAATAAGGTGCACATGGGTGTGTTTTCCTTTAAAAAAGGGCAGCCCGGTGCACAAAGCTCCTGTGTATGTGGGATTCGGGGAAGGGGGGGACCACGATGGATCTATAGTACGCAACTTTACCTTACATTTTTGCAAGAGGCTGTTTCCACACCTCGAACCCGTGACGTCACACGGCGACAACCTTACCATTGCGCCTGTGTTTTCCTTTAGTCCAAGTAATTTTTTTCCCTGACCAAGTATAATATAATATTTGTAATAGAAACTTGGTGGTGCCACTGCGGAGATTATGTCTGACCTCCTTTCCTTCGAGGCTGACAGAAGGGCTGTCAATATCAGCATAAATAGGTACATTTTTCTTGTTAGAAGCTTTTCTTACATAACTTCTAATCTCATGGTACTTTGTCCGTTTTAGTTACTTCCCACTTTTGACTCTGCATGAGCTGCTTTTGGTGCAGTATTGGAACAGAGCTTACTCGAGATGATCGTAGGAAATTGTACTCAAGTTTTGGTTTGCTGTAAGCATTTTGTGCAAGCTTTCCTCCCACCCCCCCCCCCCCCCCCCCCCGCGGCCCCCTTTTAACTTTTGATATTAGATATGCTCTTCCAGGATATTTTTTAAATCTCTGATGCTGCTTTGCATGTGTTGAATAGCTACCCTTATGGCCATGAGGAACTTGCTGTGTGTGAGGATCTAGACCAGGTATTCTCCTGTTTTATTTAAATTATGAAATGGAAGTAGCTTGGAAGGGACATGGTTTGTTCCCTTCCTGTCTCAATCTAGGATATGTTGAATGAGTTTCTGCTCTTTGATGAAAATAACATGTTGCATTTGGTAATACCTGTTCCAGTCTCCTCATCCCCTTTGAATGTTAGTTAGGTTTGGCCGCTGCACGTAATTTTATTATGAAAAAAACTAAAACGGGCACACTGTATACTCTCCTAAAAAGAATCCTTCAATATCCGGAGAAATTAAATAGAGGACTCAAAAGCCATAACACGCACTCCAAAATTCCCAAAAAAGGATAAATCTGTTGCTGTTGATGTCCATATAAATAAGGCCGTAAGGAGACTGCTTTCTCAGTAAATGATTATTTCATTGTTAGGCAGTTAATCTGTTCAAATATCTTATCGATATCTTCTCAGAATGAAATATTATGTTTGTTGCATTTCATGAGGTTTGACATTTTTTAGGATGATTCCTCAGTCACTCAGCAGCAATGACTGCTCGAAATTGTTTGTGAATTTCTTTTTGAAACTATGTCCCAACTTAGTTTGCTCTGCTGTCATGTCAAGACGAACAAAATTCCCTCAAATGGTCGTCGCTGTTCATGATGAGTTGTTAAACATTTTCTTGCATTTGTGTTATGTGATTATTGTAGGTTTTTTTTTCATCTTATATGAAGTTTAGCTTATTAGCATACATGGATACATCTCAGTGCTTCCTGTTTCCTGTGCTTGTTGTCCTTACCTTGTTGTTGGTTGCTGTTGTAGGTTCGCTCCGTTATGGAAAAATATCCCCCTTAT
This sequence comes from Malania oleifera, assembly GCF_029873635.1. NCBI lineage: Eukaryota > Viridiplantae > Streptophyta > Magnoliopsida > Santalales > Ximeniaceae > Malania > Malania oleifera. The sequence goes on along the minus strand of NC_080417.1, from coordinate 111,309,859 downwards.
CAGTCAATTTTCGCTAAATTATCCTATGGAGAAAGCCAGATGCTTGACAAGGCATTCTATGAAGAAGAGGTCAAAAGGCTCTGCTTAGCATTTGAGCAACAGGTTTGTGTTCCAGAAACTAAACTACATTTTGGAACTATTTAATAGTGTTAAACAGAGAAGAAGCGGTGTTATTCCATCTAACTCCTTATGCTGTTGTGCTTGAGGGAGCAGATATCAGGGAGTGCTTTAGTTACGTTCTAGTCATCTTACCATTCTTATCTGTACTACCTATTCATGATGGAATATCTGCATTCTTTTCAAAACTGCAGTTCCATTATGCTGTTTTCTTTGCATACATGAGGTTGAGCGAGCAGGAGATTAGGAACCTGATGTGGATATCCGAATGTGTGGCTCAGAACCAGAAGTCTAGAGTGCATGACAGTGTTGTCTTCATATTTTAGCTGCTTCATAACTTTTGGAAGACAGCTTTATGCTCCCCGGCATTTTCTTCTGTAAATCAACTTGTTTCTTGTTCCATTATTCAGAGTTGCAGAGATTGACCCAGCTGCTCTATTTGCAAGTTTGTCATGACGAGAATAAGTGTTCATTTATATGTTCTATTTGTTAGTAGAAATGAAGATATGTTGTATTGAGGTTCACCAGGCACAATTCTATTCAAGTGTGTTTAATTTTTGTATTGTGTTATATTAGAAAACCCTTTTACATTGTAAGCTCCAGCCAGCCCCCTCCCCCCTTAACCCAACCAACCGAAAAAAAAAAAAAAAATCCCAAGACCAAGAGGAAACCTCTTGATTCTATGCAGCACAATGAAATTGCAATGGACCATAACTTCTCTGAATTGTAGTGAGTGCTACTTGTGTTATTAGTTTTGTCATTTAAAAAAAAATATTGATTTGGGGGTACAATTTGGGAGGATTGCATAAAACTCAATTCAAGTTGCATCTCAGAAAGGTGCCAGTTGATTTCTGAATGTTTGTGGCTGTTTTCATTTCATTTTTCTGAGGCAACTACCTGGAGCATGTTTTCATGAGATGTAATTTGGTTTTTGGTACGTGGAGAATGATCCAAACGTGTTCATATAATAATCTAACCAATTAAACATCCATGTTTCTCTTAACCCCCACTCTGCTCTGCCCCTGATTTTCTTTAACAAAATATAAAGAACTCAGGCAGAGCACGTTTGAAACATGAAAATATAAGTAATGCAAATGAGAATGTTCTCAGATGAAGCACAATGATGAAAATTATATGACAAAAGATGTAAAATTATAGAGTAATTTCATTCCATTCTTACCAACCAAATAAATGTCAAGAACAAAACCGTTCTATTCTCTCACGGGTAAGAAAGATAAACAACTTATTACCGAGGAGGGCAAGGCAAAATAGACTCATACAACAACTTTGAAAATAGATAATCAACTAACTAGAGCTGATTTTTTACATTCAATGTAATCTGCATAATGGTAGAATTTATGCTAGGAACAACATCAGCACAGAGTATATAATTCCTATCTTCCAATCAGGATTTCTACTTCTCATAGGTTCATATGTGGAGGCTAAAGAGAATTTTCAACTCTTTGTTGAAGTCCATTTAACTATATTCTCTCTAGAAGAGAGTGGATAAAAGCTAATATTGCTAATCATGTCTTGAACATTTCAGTACTTCTTCCATGCCACATCCAAAGTTTTATTGAATAAAAGTGCCTAGAATTACAAATTTTCTTGCCCTATGTTTCAAGAGATCTTGAGTTTGAATTTGTATTAATTTTTGATAAGATGTGATATTAAATTGTATTAAAATTTGTTTAAATTCATCCAAATTCAAGTCCAAAATTAGAAATCCATGCTCTCAAAATTTTATGACAAATCATATTGAATTTGAGCACCGTAATGACTTATAATGGGGCTAAATGGTAAGGATATCAAGGATATTAATCCTGAACAAGAAGATCATAAGCATTAACAAACAAGATATCTATCAACAAATCCATCGACAGTTGTCTCAAGGATATCAAATCCCGCGCTTCCTACGAACTATTCCATTTGATTTTCAAACTTTGTATTTTGTTGGTGTATATCCTGTATGATATGCTTGCTGTTATTATAATTCGATATCTCAACTATAAAGTCTATATAAGCTTAATGATATACATGATTTTAGTATCTTGCCAAAACTATCTTTCTATTTTATCTTTCGCTAAAATCATGTTAATTATTCAATAATAGATAGATATTAGTTCCAAAACCAATGTATTTTATAGAAAGACAAACTATATGCCTTACTTTAAGAATCATCTTCAAGAACCATGAATCATTTTATTTTCAGCTTATTAGCAACTCGTCACAACTCGGCTCTCTCAACACGTATGAGACAATCAATGCAGCCACTAATCAAGCCCAAACTAGTGGAGAGATGTTGGGTGATACTAGAGTTCTCGCGTCAATAAATTCAAATCACAATGATGATCCAGCAACTCCTACAAATCAGGATAATTCATATCAACATGACAATAAATTTAAACTCTCACTAAAGAAGGAAGATTCAAATTAGTATGAAGATCGCCCCTACGGTTATATTGATTGTTTCAAACAAAATGTAATTCCAAAGCAAACCGTCAACATTTTCGTTGACGGTTACATCAACAGTTTTAGACATTATGTAATATAGTAGCAAATTGTCGACGGTTTCATCAAACTGTTGATGGTTTTGACTATTGTTGAATATTTATTAAAGATCTGATATCAATCGCAAACAAATCCAACTTTATGGGATTTGTAATTTACAACTGTATTATGTATCTCCATTTAAATACTACTTTCTGTATAGCCAAAGCGTTCACGTTGCCATTCATTGAAATAAAAAAATTATTTCTTTCAAACCCACTGTTTCATTTTTTATTTATGGTATTATAGCCATTGTGAACACTAGGCAAAGACATCACAACTCGTGCTTTATTATTCAACTCTCTTGCTTACCTTGCGCTCATCCTTTTTTCTTTTACCATGGCTACACTATCCCTTAATGTTGGCAACTTCATCACCCTTAGACTCACCCTAAATAACTATCCCTTGTGGCATGAGAAAGCATTGACTTTTGTCGAGAGCCAAGAATTAGTGGGGCATCTCACAAATAAAGATCCTGCACCCAAAAAATACATCCTATCGAACCCAAGCAACCCCACAAATGCAAACTACACCATTCCTCAATTAACAGATGCTTTCATAGTATGGCAAAAGTGTAACGACCTACTAAAATTCTATATATTTATATATTAAGTTAAATTGCGCTAATAACTCTTGATGGAATAAAACATCAACCTAAGTAGCGAAAAGCTGAAGTCAAGTATCCACATAAAAGCACAACCATATATTTACATTACAATACCAGAGTACTAGATCATTCCTTGATCTCACGTATATAACTGAATAAGGCTATACAAAAAATACTCTCCACCCCAAATACTCACTCTTCTGACAGGGCGGTACCAAAGCTCCTCTACCTGCGAGCCTGATCTCGCCTAATTGGAACACCTGAAAAATATTAATTTAATGGGATGAGACGACGCTTAATAAGACGAAATATGCTATTGCTAGTGTGTGGCAAATGAATTACAATTCTATAAAAATCTGATTCTATACAGTCATGAATAACTGAGTTTGGGAATATAGTTACAAATAATATATAATACTACCTTGTTCACGTTGCTTAACATAACTGCCTTTATAAGTTTTCTATTCATAATACTTCTAATATACATAAGTACATCCTCTGTTTCTGTAAATTGTATATACATATAAATACTGGAAAACTTCCTTGGATGGATAACTGTATGTCATGATTTAACCCCTCATGACAGGGTTGTGCGGCCCGTAGGCTGGATTTATCACTGGCTGGCCTATCAGGATAAACCACTATACTTCGTAAGTCAAATTGGCCCTCCTCAACCCATATCTGATGGGGATCCTGTCCACAACATAGGCACGATCGACTTATCTACCACATATTATCTGAATATGTGGTTGCATTCTGAACTGTATATAGATACGGTATCGTGCTCTATAAACTGTATCTGTAATGGTCCATCAGGGTCTGATATTATATAATACATCTTTATATACAACTATCTATTTTACCATGATTCTGTAATAACTGTATTAACCATGACGCTGTGGTAAACTGTAACTATATTAACTATATCTCTAAGATTAACTATAAATCTGTATGTCATGGTATTGTAAAACTGTATAATCATGGTATACTGTAAAACATATTCTCTGTTTGTATATTCTCTAAAACATAATCCTGAAAATACTGTAAATCATGTTTTTGTATAAATACTGTCAAACATGATTTTGTATTGTATCCAAATTCTTACGTCACACGGTAATTTAAAACATCTTAAACATAACTGATAAAATGTATAAATTCCTACTCTGAATAATAACCTGGTAAAAATATATAATTTATATTGAAATCATACTAGAGTTACCTAGCATAGCATATTTCCCTTACCTGATTCCTACTAAAATCCCCTTACTGCAACGGGCCTTTCACCCACAAGGCTCCCCACTCAGTACCCTGAAAACAATATTTGCCAGAATATAATATTACTATTTCTTCACCTTCTACATTTCCTACAACCGGTGGAAAGCCAAATTTTGACAAAAAGACCTTACCCTGAATCTGGGATGAAATCCAACTTCATCCCACCAACGATCCGCTCCGGCGGACTTAGGGAGAACTTCCCTAGAAGCGTCATGGTGGCCTCTGTTCATCGATCCGGTGGCTAACGGTGCCAGAATCAGAGAGAGAAGGGAGAGAAACCGAAGAGGAGAGAGAAAGTAAATTTTTTTTCTGAAAATTCTGCTTAAAATCCGAGTTTAAGGCTATTTCTATTGTGGACTTCGTCGACGAGCCATGTCATCTCGTTGACGAGGTCACAAAGGAGGTTCGTCGATGAACAACATCTTCTCATCGACGAAATTCAAAACTTGAAACACAGCCTCTCGATATCTTCTCGTTGACAAAACATATCCTCGTCGACGAGACCCTCTTGTACCCTCGTTGATGAATGCCCTGTGTTCGTCGATGAGGACCTGATATTTTTCTTGGGGTTATTACAAAAAGTCTAACCGTATCCTTCAAGGGTGGATCATTGGGGCACTTTCTAGGGAGACTCTCAAACTCGTCATTGTCTCGACATGGCTTATGTAACGACTTGAATATTTATAACCTGTTACAATCATAAATACTCACTGATACCACACACATATATAAATGCAACCCACTATAACCAGGGAATCTCGGGTGCACCTGCCATTACTGAAATTAAAACCATATAGCGGAAAATTTCTAAAACATCCAAACACTTTACCAGAGTTCTAACTGTTCCTAAATACATACATTCAACTAGTTATCTATTTAATACAACCCAACCGAATGACAAAATAATACCACCGGTGACTCACCAAGTCTGTCTAGCACCCCCAAAATGTCTAATCCGTGCCCCCTAGTATGCTAGGCACGATTCCCTAAAGGTCTTGAAAATGATTTGTATAATGGGGCGAGACACTTCTCAGTAAGACAAATTATACTATTATTCATGTGTGGCTAGCATGAGTTCTCGTGTGAAATAAAACTTACATTATTTAATCGTATAAGAAATGACAATTAAACTATACTAATTAGTATATCTTAAAATACATAATTTCTGAATAATAAACTGTCGACTCAATATAACCCATTTATAGTAAATTTGCTTATATATGCATAAAAGACACAACTTGGACTGTTGAAGTAACTTGTCACGCTATCACATACTCATACGACATGCTTCCCCCCATGACGGGTTGTGCGGCCCGAAAGCTAGACTCAACTCACAGCTGATGAATCTGTAGCAAAGTCAAAACTAATGTTGTAAGTACAATTGTGCCTGCTTATGGTCATCTGGAACTACCTCAGATGGGGTCCCCTAGCAAAAACCTCGGCGGAGTACTGCGGCCCGGGTCTCTACTCGACTCTCACATATCACACTTACATGCCCGTGTGATTGCACTCACTGCCCACATATAGCAACGGTACCGTGCTCACAATATCACAATATCACATATCGCATATCCACAGGGTTCTAGAATCATATATGACAATTTACACAATAAAAAAATTGTACTATAACTCATTTCGTATAAAAACTATCATTCAACAAAACCCGGCCCCCGACCGTCATATCAAAACTCGGCCCCCGACCATTATATCAAAACTTGGCCCTTAGCTGTTATATCAAAACTTAGCCCTCGACCGTTATATCAAAATTCGGCCCCTGGCCATCACATCATATACTGCATAAAATCAATTAAAACATTATGTTCACGTATGTTATTTAAAAACTATTCACATACCACACAAATTTTCATTTATTAACCATAAATAAAGTAACTTGATAGGGAAAGACATAAGTTGCTGAAAATAGGGTATGAGCATCTCCAGGGTTTTATTTAATTCAAACTACATATTTTATAGAAAATAGGAGATGATCAAATCATCCACAATAATTTCCCCAAAAACATATACTACATTTTATTCGATCCATATTTCACAAAATAGCTGACATAATATAATCCCCTTACCTGTTCATTGAGAAGGTTCCTATAACGCTCCTAAAGCCCACCCTACGGCAATACGGAGCTCAAAATCTTGAAACCACATTTCCCCAGTTTAATTAACTCAAGTCCCATATTAGCAACCATTAAACATCCCCAGGCCTATACACCCTATTTAACTAATTATATGCTAGAAAGATAGTTTATTTCTACCCTTACCTCAACTTTGGAGTGATGCCTGGAAAGACCTAGTTCAAAAATCCACTCCGCTATATTTGTAGAGAAATGCTCCTAGATCCTTGTGGCGACTTTCGATCGTCGATTCGGGCAACGAACATCAAGAAATCGTAAAGAGAAGGGGTGGGGGCGCGGGTTTAGAGAGAGAGAGATATTTGATTTTCTTAATGAAGAAGTAAGTTAAAAACCTATTTATAGGCCGTTGACTCGGCCAACTTCGTTGACGAAATGGAAACTTCATTGACGAAATGGAGCCTTCGTCCACGAATTGCAGAAGGACATTCATTGATGAAAGAAGGGGTTCATCGACGAACCTTAAGCCTAAAATTTCTTGTCGCTCAGTATTTCTTCATCGACGATGCCTAAACTTCATCGACGATTCATAGAAGGGAACTCATCAACGAAAACATGGGATTCGTCGACGAGTCCTAATGTTTTCCCTTTTAAAATTTTTCCTTTCTTCTTTTCTTATTTATTTCCTTATTTTTCGGGTTCGGGTTTCTACAAATTATGTAGTGTGGGAGGCTCTCAAGAATGCATATGCCCAAGAATAACAAGAACGTGAATATTTACTTTCTATCAACAGGTTACCTACATTTGGAAAGAAGATCACACCACAATCATAGACCACATTCGCACTTTCAAAGGTCTTTGTGAGAACTTAGCAGCAATTGGGAAACTTGTTCCGGACCAAAAAAAAGTCTGTTGTCCCCTCACCACTCTTGATCCGCAATATAAAGTCTTCATAGCAACTATGTTGAAGCCCCCAAGACCATCCTACTATGAGTTGGTCTCTCAACTCCAAAACTTTGATCAAAGACGCAATTGGTTCTCTAGCCACACCGATTTCCAAAATTCACCTCTCACTCATTAAGTGGTATTTTATGGACAACAATAGTGACATTCTCAATTGAACTTTTCAAGCTATTGTGGACCAACACAAAAATTCACGTTGACTGGACGTGGATTCTAGGCACAACAAAACAAGGACTTTAGCCAAGCCTACACAAATAATTTTTCTTCTACAAATACACAGCGCCGCCCTCCACCACTAGGTGAGCACCGCATGACACCTGTCGAGAGGGATAAGTATCGTGACTAATATTGTCAATATTGTGGCATGATGGGCCATATTGCTAAGATATGCTGGTGGGTAACAAAAAAATCAGCTCCTTAAGATGAAATTCCACAAGCACTTGCAGCATTAACACTGGACAACACCATTGCAGGCACATAATGGACTACAGACACATGGGCTTCCAATCACATGACTAGAAAGCTAGGTATATTAACTAAAGTTCGAAAATATCTGATTTTGACTCAATACTAATTGGAGTTGGGTCTTCCATTAAAATTATTAAAATTGGATACTTGTATATAAAAAAAAAAATATGCCTTACCTCTAAATGTTGTGTTATTTAGTTCCTAACCTAACAAAGAACTTATTGTTTGTAAGTCAGTTAACTACTCCATTTCCTCTTAATTGTGAATTTTATAATGTTGATTTTGTTTTAAGGAAAGGGAAACATGACAAGCACTAATGACATGGAAATGCAAGGGTGATCTTTATGTCCTACCCACTTCACCAGAACTATCTTTCCCTCATCGGTTCAAATCTGGTACTGCAGAAGTTTGGCATCAACGCCTTGGCCACCCTCTATATTCAGCTTTGCAATTGCTAACAAATAAGGGATTAATTGATGTTGTAGGGACAACAAAATCTCAAAATCTTTGTGATAGTAGTCAACTAGGAAAGCTTAGTCGTTTACCTTTCTCTTATTCAGAACACTCAAGATCTAATATTTTGAAAAAATTCATCGTGATTTGTGGGGACCCGCTCCTATTTTTTCTATTGAAAAATTCAGATATTATGCTTGTTTGATTGATTATTTCTCTAAGTATACATGGATTATTCCTTTACATCAAAATTTGATTTTTTCAATGAATATTTAGCTTTTGAAAAATACGTTGCTAGACAATTGAACAGCAAATAAAAATCTTTCATTTAGATGAAGGTGGTGAGTTCATCAATTCCAAATTGTCAACTCACTTTCTTTCCACAGGCATTTTTCATCAAGTATCAGCCCTATTTACCGCTAATAAAATTGGTGGTTGAAAGACGCCATATAACTATAAGAGAACTAGGTATGACAATTGTAACACACCCGACCCCGAGGGGCCTGGGATATTAACTTTTTACTACTGATTTACAGCGGAAGCAAATAAACTCAATTTTTATTAAACCAGAGCGCTAATTATCCATATTACAATCATTTATTTCAAAAGAAGGAAAATTACACAAACATAAATATCTGAAACCATACTAATATTTCTAATCAATCTTTATTTTTCTAATCCCCACCCGCATGCTTGCTAAGCCTGATTCCCGACATGTCCTTCAGAGTTATCTGAAATAAAATATGATTGGGATGAGACGACGCTCAGTAAGTAAATAAGATTATTATTAGTGTGTGGCCAAAATGAGTTTTTAAAGAATTTCGTAAAACAATAATGAATACTATAACTTCAAGATTTCTTTTAGAATAAACATAAATTTAACAATTTCTGCATAAAACTTTGTCATCAATTTCAACAGTAAATTTTTAAATCATATACTATAACTGTTAAATTAAACTTTTAACTTTAAAACTGTAAAAATATTTAATGATAAACATACATATACTTTTCCTTATACGTTTTCCTTAGATCGTCATATAAGCACCAAAATGATCCTTTTCACGTAAACTTACACTTTTCCTTCAAATTATCAGTAACTTTGTACACGTAATTAAATATGTATAAACATATATTGTAAAAACCACCCTTAGGCCTGTTTGCCGTAAGTCATGTTTACCCCCATGACTGGGTTGTGCGGTCCGAAGACTGGACTTAGTTGGCTGGCCGACCAAACTAAATCAACGTATGTAAACTTAAGTGAGATTTTCCTTATTAAGTCCTGGACTTAAACCAGGTGTGCACTCAGGAGAAATCCACTAACATAAATAACCACTCTGTAAACAGTGTGGGTGCACTCTGATCCGTATAAACTTTAAGCTGCGGTACCGAGCATCTGTAACTTTGAACTTTCGTTGCCATAAGGGGGTTTGAAAATCATCTTATTATAATTTATGCAATTTAAAATAATATCGTGAAAATCTCATCTTTACTCATATTTACATAAAAAAAAATGTAACGTAGAAATAAACTCATGCCACACAATTTTTGTGTTAAAAATTATATATAATTTTATTTTGAATAGAAAGAAATGCTGAAAATTTACCCGAGGGGATTGGAACATTTCTTAACCCAAAAATAGATGCAAGTTTATTAAAGATAGAATTGGTATAATTAAATATGCGTAAAAATAAACTCATGGAAATTTTGTGGAACTAAGTAACATAATTAAAATTTACGTACAAAATAGCTCGGGTATGAATTAAAATAAAAAGAAACTAACATAATCAAAATTTACTTACAAATAAACTCGGGTATAAATTTTGAATAAAAATACTACATAATCAAATTTTACTTACCTTCTTCTTTTACCGTGTGCTACGACACAATAATTATCTTTAAGAAATGAGATCGGAAAAAGTGGGTGATTAAGAATTTATTCAAAAATTCTCTCTCCACCACAAATTCTTTCACTCACTAATCCTTCTCTTCCTTGGAAAATTGTTGTGAAAAATGAAGGTTGAGAGCTCCCTATTTATAGGAAAATTTTGGGGAAGAAATAGAATTTATAAAGTGTGGGGAGATGGGTGAAATTATAATTTAAAAATTAAAGAATGGGCAAGGTATGGGTTGAGTGGAGGCTATTTGGGAGTGCTTGCCACCATTCCCACTAAATAAATTTTTAATTAATTACTTTCCTAATTAATTAATCCATTACCTAACTAATTATTTTATTATTTTATTATTTTTCTTAATCATTATTATCATTATTATTATCATTGTTATTAATTTTAAACTTGAGTGGAGGCCATTTGGGAGTGCTTGCCACCATTCTCACTAAATAAATTTTTAATTAATTACTTACCTTATTAATTAATCCATTACCTAACTAATTATTTTATTATTTTATTTTCTTAATCATTATTATTATCATTGTTATTAATTTTAAACTATATTTAGTAATTATTTTATTTTAATTAATTTATTAAAAATAATAAAATTTAAATTTTAAAACTCATGTGGGCCCCACATGGTCTTGTGGGCCCCATGTAGTCTTGTGGGCCCCACACATTTCGAGACCCAAATGGATCGTACGTAATTCCAATAACTCTTATACGATTTTATGCATCCTGCATAGTTTTGAGACTTGTGAAAACCTTCATACGGTTTCGGGACTCATGTGGGCCCCACACAGTCTTGTGGGCCCCGCATAGGATACCTATATTATTATTATTTTATCATATATCTCTACAAACTATATCAGTTAAAACATTATTTTATGTACTTATTTACGTATATAAACAGTGTCTTGTGGCTCCGGGACTCATGTGGACCCCACATAGTATTGTGGGCCCCACATATGATACCTATATTATTATTATCTTATTATGTATTTCGACAAATTATGTCTGTCAAAACACTATTTTATGTATATATACTTATTTACGTGTACAAATAGTGTCTATCCTGTTTATCCTATGAAATTCCATTTTGACCAGGCCGACCTCCAGGGAGCGACTGAGCCGCAATGGTCTCTGAGCACTCGCTAAGACAAGGTCTTTCTTAGGCATCAAATATGGAATCAAGGATCCTACAGAAAAACACTTCTGTATTGATATTAACTTAATGACTATTTTTATTATTTTATTATTATTGTACTTTAATCATATATATATATATTTTTGGGTCATCACAATCTCCCCTCCTTATAAAAATTTCGTCCTCGAAATTTGCTAATTTAAAATGAGTACTGTATAATTGGTTTGCGCTATAAGAAAGAGTAAATCGATTAATGATTTAATTAAGTCTTAGAATAGATTAAGAGTCAATTTGACGAAGTATTTTATTTTGGGAATTGAAGTGTGAATCATCGGTCTAATAGTGGTTGAAATGGAAAAGAAATTCAGAAGATGTGGAAAAGGATAATTATATATATGTAATATATTATACATGTCCTATAAATAAATAAAAAATATACGAGATCTGGCCTTTAGAGCCTTAGATCAACGTCAACATCTATCGCAGTACTAGCGGTGTCACTGCTAACCGCTTGGTTCTTTCTTGGCAGAGTGACCTCTTATAATGTCGCCGGCTTGGGTCGGAAAAAGGGAGAGGACGCCCATTTGTTCGGCGAAGGAGGAAGAGCTGCTCTCTTCCCGAGTTATTGGTGGCCCATATATGAGTTCATTGCGAATCGGGTTTGCTTGAAATGGTGAAGTAGGCCAGCATTATCCGAAACCCTTAGTGTGGTGACTGCGATATTGCCATTGTAAGGGATATGGCTCATTGGTGAGATATTAGTTGTAAGTTTCACAGCCGGAATATTCTCGATAGGGAAGAGGGTTGGAAGAATGGCAGGGGCACTACTTGGGTCGGTAGTGGCGGAGGAGGTAATATGGAGAATTGTTGGGGCAGTAGTTGAGATAGTGGCTTCTCCAACTGATCCCCGCCTACGCCTACGGTTCTCAAACCAAAAGCGTATATTTTTCGGCTCGATTGGACCATACCGTCGGAGCTGTGCTGCAAGCAAGATAGTCTGCTCCACTGAAGGGAGTTCCCCTTGACTGTTGTGGAAGACCTCCTCTAGAATCTCCAGCTGTGCCTTACCGGGTTTCCATCTTTGAATCAACAATCTAGTGCTGCTCTCAGCAACTTCGGGAGTTGGGTGATTTGGCAACATTTTCGAGTAATGAGACAACTAAGAGACAAGTTGGGAAGAGCTAATCACTACAAACCGAAATGTGATTGTTCAAGATGATAGAAAACTGTGATGCTTAGAGTTCGAGGAGGGCGTACCCTTTTTATAAGGGGATGACCGCGTGTTGTGGAAATCGAGAGAGAGCGATGTGTGTCACGGATATCGAGCAACGCACTTTGCACAAATCGAGAGAGAACGATATGTGTCACGAGAATCAAGAGAGGGCGACACGTGTCATGGATATCAATCAACGCATTTTGCACAAATCGAGGGATAACGATGTGTGTCGTGAGAACAGAGAGGGGGTGACGCGTGTCACAGATATCGATTAACGCATTTTGCACAAATCGAGGGAGAACGACGTATGTCACAAGAATCGAGAGAGAGCGGCGCGTGTCACAGATATTGAGCAACGCGTTTTGCACAAATCGAGAGATAGAGACATGTGTCGCGGAAATTAAGCGAGTGACACGTATTGCAAAATTTGCAAACTCTAGGTTCTTTTTATGTTTTTACATCTTTATTAATGTTTTAACTATAATTAATTTCATCCTTAGATCACCACTTGGGTGGGTGGCCTAGTGGTAAGGAACCGGCCGTGCATCCATGTGATCGCGGGTTCGAGTCCCCACTACGCCCAAGTGGTCTCATGCCCTGACTTTGCTTCGGGGGTAAGTGAGCTATAGCCGATGATTTCCACCCATGAGGCCCCCTTTTTTTTTTTTTTTTTTTTTATAACTACAAGAGTACCCCTTATATATATATATATATATATTTCATTAACATTAGTATTATTATTATTATTATTATTAGATCAAATAAATGTTGGGCATGTTTAGCCGATTGATGATTTGACATTGGTTAGTTATTTGAAGGAAATTAGTAAATTTTTATATTGCTTTCATTAAAAATATATATATATATATATATATATATATTTTTTTATATAGAAAATTTTAAGTTGTATTAACTTTTATAAAGTTATACAAAATTAAAAATTTCATCAAAATTTGTACTCCTAAATTAAACTTGGATACTTGATGGAAATTGAATATGTAATGGGAAAAAAAAAAAAAAAATAGATATACATATTTAACTTGCACATGCTAAGGGATTATATATATATTGAATTTAAATATAATAAGTAATATTTAAATGATATTCAATTCCTTATATACTAATACAAAATAAAAATTAAAGATTTTGCCAAAATATATATTCCTAAATTAAGCTTGAATGTTTTGTTGATAACTGAATATGTAATGTAAAAATACATATTCATATCCAACTTATACATGCAAAGAAATTTTGGGTAAATTCAGATTTCATAATAAACCGTTTGTTCATATCTATTTGTATGTGTAGCACTTCTAAATTCAGTAGGGTCTAATAGGTTATTTCTTATAAATTTAGTGAAAATAACAACAGTAAAAATAATTAAATCTCAGATATTATTATTATATTTATATAAAAAAAAATTTTAAATTATTAATTGCATTTGACAATTAATTATGAATTATCAATATGGGTACGTGTTTCTACAAACATAAATAATATATTTAAATTAATTAACGTGTCTTCAATAATACTACTATTTTTTTCAGAGAATTTATAATTATTACTTATCCTTGGGAGCCTTCACGTAAATCTCATTTCCTCCAATGCTACTATCTTTGGGATCAATTCTTAAATAATATCAAATGTTATTTAAAATCATAAATCTATTATTAACGTATAATAATATAACAAACTACAATAAATATTCTAAACTACCCAATCCTACCCAAATCATATTTTATACCTATGCTCTGATAAAATTTATATATTAGATTATACAGAACCTATATAATACGCTCTGTTAAAATTATTTCTTTAAAGTCTACAGAACCTATACCCTATTTCTCTGATACCAAATGTAACACCCCGACCCCGAGGGGCCTGGGATATTAACTTTTACTACTGATTTACAGCGGAAGCAAATAAACTCAATTTTTATTAACCAGAGCGCTAATTATCCATATTACATCATTTATTTCAAAAGAAGGAAAATTACACAAACATAAATATCTGAAAACCATACTAATATTCTATCAATCTTTATTTTCTAATCCCACCCGCATGCTTGCGAAGCCGATTCCCGACATGTCCTTCAGAGTTATCTGAAATAAAATATGATTGGGATGAGACGACGCTCAGTAAGTAAATAAGATTATTATTAGTGTGTGGCCAATATGAGTTTTTTAAAGAATTTCGTAAAACAATAATGAATACTATAACTTCAAGATTTCTTTTAGAATAAACATAAATTTAACAATTTCTGCATAAAACTTTGTCATCAATTTCAATAGTAAATTTTAAATCATATACTATAACTGTTAAATTAAACTTTAACTTTAAACTGTAAAAATATTTAATGGATAAACATACATATACTTTCCTTATACGTTTTCCTTAGATCGTCATATAAGCACCAAAATGATCCTTTTCACGTAAACTTACACTTTCCTTCAAATTATCAGTAACTTTGTACACGTAATTAAATATGTATAAACATATATTGTAAAAAACCACCCTTAGGCCTGTTTGTCGTAAGTCATGTCTTACCCCCATGACTGGGTTGTGCGGTCCGAAGACTGGACTTAGTTGGCTTGGCCGACCAAACTAAATCAACGTATGTAACACTTAAGTGGAGATTTTCCTTATTAAGTCCTGGACTTAAACCAGGGTGTGCACTCAGGAGAAATCCACTAACATAAATAACCACTCTGTAAACAGTGTGGGTGCACTCTGATCCGTATAAACTTTAAGCTGCGGTACCGAGCATCTGTAACTTTGAACTTTCGTTGCCATAAGGGGTTTGAAAATCATCTTATTATAATTTATGCAATTTAAAATAATATCGTGAAATCGCATCTTTATCATATTTACATCAAAAAAATGTAACGTATAAATAACAACTCATTCCACACATTTTGTGTTAAAAAACTCTATTATCGCTTTTATTTTTGACTAGAAAGAAAGTCTGAAAATGTTACCCGAGGGGATTGGGAACATTTCTTAACCCAAAAATAATGCAAGTTTAATTAAGATAGAATGTATAATTATATGCGTAAAAATACTCTGGAATGTGTGGGAATCTAAGTACCATCATAAAATTTAACGTACAAAATAACTCGGGTATGAATTTAAAAATAAAAAGAAACTAACATAATCAAATTTACTTTACAAATAATTCGTATAAATTTTTGAATAAAAATACTAATAATCAAATTTTACTTACCTTTCTTCTGTTACCGTGTGCTACGAACACCAAATTATCTTTAAGACTGAGATCGGAAAAAGTGGGTGATTAGATTTATTCCAAATTCTCTCTACCACACCAATTCTTTCACCACTAATCCTTCTCTTCCTGAAATTTTTTGTGTAAAAATGAAGTTGAGCTCCTATTTTCAT